>NC_037593.1:27655581-27956398 GCF_003073045.1 Pomacea canaliculata
ACATACAGACACGGATATATACATTTTTTCTCACATTTTCTTATCCTCTCACTTCTCCCCACACTCCCATTTCCCCACCCTCTTATTCACTCACCCTTTCACTAACCCACCCTTTTAAATCCTCTTTTTGTTATCCACCATACGAAGCACGGTTGTCACACTTGTAGGACATCAGGAACCTTGCAACAGTCAAGTGACGTAAGCTGGTCTGGTTTGGTCATGTGACCCGGCACGAGACCTTCTCAAAGAATGTCAAGGAGGGTGATCGACTGACTGAATGACTGATTCACTAACCAACCCTTTCCATCCTCTTTCTGTTATTCACCCTTTCATTCACTCTTCTTCCCGTCCTATAATCTCCTTTACTCAACTACACTCTCATTCACCTTCCCTCATTCATTCTCTCTCTCAACCACCGTCTCATTCACTTATCCTCTCCACAAACATTTCTACTCCCATTCCTCTCATTCAAACCTCAGAGATGCTCTCGGGCTCTTCTCACTCAGACATCAGGATCCTCTCAATATGACCTTAGGGATCCTCTCTCTCAAACATCAGGGATCCTCTCAGATGTCAAAGATCCTTTCACTCATACCTCAGGGATCCTCTCACTTAGATGTCAGTGATCCTCTCACTCATCCAACCTTTCACCCAGGAAAATATAATCCCTCACAGAGTTCACCCTCGTCTCACATATTTCCGAGCGCGCGCAAGATCTCGGACTGAGTGAACCGACCTAAAGCTCGGCATTAATTAGAATCGATGAACACAGCGCGAGAAACATCTGTCTGTCCTGTTCTTTCATCGTCTCGTCTTTCTCTCAAGTCCCCTCCCACCATCCCACAATCCCCCTCCCCAAGCATCTGCTGACGTGGCCATGCGGCCCGTTAATCTGGCGCCCAAAGCAAGGGGCCACAATTAACTGTTTCCAGTCTCTGGTTATCGACTCGGCCCCCGTTGCCCATCATCATGGGACACCCATCGTGCTGTTTGTTTCCCAGTTTTTCGCGGCTGTTTTCGGCGTGAAAAAAGCGTTTTTAATTGAAAGCAGGTGGACGGGGACCGAGCGCCATCCGAGGCCTTGTCGCCGGGCGAGCCAGAAAAATGGCGTTTAAAGAGGACAGCAGAACGCGGGGTGTGACAGCTCCAAATACCCAACATTTACAGAAGATGCGAGAAAAAGGGTAGCTAGGGTAGGGTGGGACACGCGGCATTATTGCCACAAAACATAATGTTGACACTTGGGGGTAGGAAGGGTAAGGGAGGGAGACCGGAGTCGAGACCTTTAAAGCTCTAAAACAATCACAGGTCTTTATTTTCTTTTGTTATTTAATAATTAACGGGAAGATAACAAAATATTATAGCCAGAAAAATGTTAGGTTTAAAAAATACTAGTTTTTATTGTTTAGATAAAATCAGACATAACGAAGCAATTTCTAGTCGCCAAGAAAAAGTCTTTTGAATATTTCGACAGCATTGGCCTATTACTATATTTTTGAATGTGTTTTGTTTGTTTGGTTTTTTGTTTGTTTGGTTTTTTTTTGTTTGTTTGGTTTGTTGTTTTTTTTGTTCTTTGTGTTTTTTGTTTGCTCTTTGTGTTTTTGGTTGTTTTATTTATTTATTTTTTATTTATTTATTTATTTTTTGAAGTAGATGAAGCACATGTCCTCCACGTTCCTCAACAAATAACACCATGTCAGCACAATTCCAAGGTATATCTAAAACCCTCGTGTTCCAACAAATGTGGATTGTGATATATTAACCCAGCGGCCACACATCCAGGTAATGCCTCAGTCACAATATTAACTTTCTCTTCTCTCTGAACAGCTTCTAAAATTAGCTGCAGGGAGAAACGTGAGATTCGTGCGCAGAATGAGTTAAACGCGGTTCGTAACCTGCTGTGAACACGCCGAAACCTTTTATTTTATTTTTTTGTGAGAAGTGTCTCTCAGAGCAGGTCGTTAAGACCTGTACCCCATCACAGCATATCAATCCCGGCATGCATCATGGCTGCCGCTGATGACGTGTTCATTACCCAGAACTCGCCAGAGTACTGCCCCCTTGTGGCTGCCTGACGCCAGTGATCTCCCTCTATTACCTTTTCGCTTTGCTACCTTCGGCAACGGGACGTGGAGACCCCTGGCTACAACAGCCTGGCTGTGTCATAATTTGTTTTCTAATGATTGTTTACAATGTGTGCTTGCGGGGTAGACTGAGGGTGCGATGATTAAATATGACTTGCAGGAAGTGCACAGGTGAGCGGTTGGGAAGAATGTTAAATTTTTATTAAATCCTCACCCCTTGTCTTCTCTTTCTGTTTTCACTCTTTCTTCTTTTTGTTTTGTTTTTGTTTTTGTTTTGTTTTTTTGTTTGCTTCCCTGCTCTCACCCTCTTATGTTTGTAACAATTGTTTTTATCGATGTTTGTTACTGAGTCATTGTCTGGATCTCATCGTTTGAGGCTGAATGAATTGTGTGACGATCGTCACAACCTACTCCCACAAATGACAATTGTGTTCCAAAAATTTCTCCATACTCTTGTAAGATTAGTTAGCGCGGGAGGCGACCAAGAGAACGGAACAGCAGTGATTTACGTCATCCACCTTCACCAGACATGCCTCGAGCGCTTGGGAAGCACAGCGGGAACTCTCGCTGCTCGCGAGAAACCGCGAGAAAGCGCGAGATCGGCTCACGGGAGCGGTGCAGTTCAGCAGACGACGTGCAGGGAGCGATCGGTGCCAGAAGAAATGAAAGTTCCACTGGGTGGTGGTCGGTGGTGGTGGTGGGGTTAGCGGGGGTGGTGGAATTAGATTTGAAATCTCGTCTGCCAGGAAACCCAGTGGCTCTCGAATATGGATGCGGAAAATTGGCCGTGGCGCCAATCTGAATTCCAGGTACAGCCGCTGTGTTTCAAACACGCAAGTTGCATGTGTTGCTGGCGATGAGAAGGATGAGGCTGATGACTGTGATGATGTAAATTCTTATGAGCAAACAGTTTGGGTCGAGGGTAGGTCAAGACAGAGTTCCGGTCCTTATACAGCCTTGTCCTCCTCCCACGCTGAATCCTCACATCAACAGGATTATTTCTAGAAAGTAAGGGAGGTTTTGTTGGTTGATTATTAATTGATTGATTGATTGTACACAACTAAATGAAAAAGTTAAGTTATACCCATACCTAAATTACTTTTTATGACTATGTGTATCTGTGTGTGTGCGTGCGCGTGTGTGTGGAGGGTGCGTGGGTTCATGTGTCTGTCCATGGGTCCATTTGGGTGTGTATGAGGTCATGTAAGTTTTTTCGGAGAAGAATTAAGTCGTGTGGCTACATTACTGATCTGAAATGTACTTGAGAAAGATTGTGGCTGGTCACGAAAGTGTTTGACCCTCCTGTTCACATTATGCCCCGAAAACACACACACACAAACACACATACACACAAACACACACACACACACACACACACACACACACACACACACACACACACACACACACACACACACACACACACACACACACACACACACACACACGTGCTCTGACAGCCAATCATTCTTCAAAAGAGGAAGTATATAAACACTGTTTATTTCGCTTTAACTTTTTATGATTATCATTGCTGTCAGAGACAACATCACCACCACCGCACTGATAGCAGTAGTAACAGCAACAATCCCTCTCCTCCCAAATAAAGCAGAACAAAACACAAAATCAGACAAAAACTAGATACAGCAGCATCAAAAAATGGGAAGCAATAATAAAAAATGCATTGTTAACAAAGTATTAAATCTACACCAAAAAAATGGCTGGTGAATCTGAACAGACGTCTACAGCTGCCTCGCCAGGAATTTGTTCCAGACGACTGGAGTAACGGGTGGTTCAGCGTTACATAGGGAGCAAGCTTACTTTCAAAAAATGAGATGCTGATGGACTGATCCTCGTAACCTCACCAGACCGAAGCAGGGAAGGCGTCTCATGGTGAGCACTAACTGTCACCATGCACGCATCCGTATTGTGCTCCCCTCGTTAAATCGCTCGGTTTGATGAAACCAAATGCGCCTTCATCAGGAAGAGAGAAGGGAGCGAGGAGATGATGGATATTGAAACAGGCGAGACACCAGAAAGATCCGCTTCCCGGAATGAAAACAAGGGTGGGGTGGGGTGAGGGGATGTTGGGGGGAAATACCACGGCGACCCCCCACACAGTCCCGTCGGATGACCGGTGGAGGAAGCTGAGGTCACCGGGTCGAGCGCTGCGATGGGGATGAGGACTCTGGGGTTGCTGATGGTGGCTACAGTTGACATCACGAATTAGGTTTTGTTGCAGATTTTATTTTACCCTGTATGACATGTATATAAGTGAGGTCATCTTTGTACTACTACCACCACCAATAATAAATATTTATTTATAGAGCATTTTTCCCACCACTTAAGGCCGACTCAAGCACTTGCATACAGGAAGTATATCAAAAGTCACGTGAACACATGTCAGCGAGCATCAAATGTATCTTACTTATTCATTCACCATAATTTAAATCATAATTACTCAGTCTCTCTCTCAAAACACACACACACCAGCTTTGACACAAAATAAACCAAACACTTCTAAACAAACAAAAATAAATAAATAAAGATGACAGAGGACAAAGAGTGTATGAAGAGTGTATCTCCCATCGAGCTCATCCATGATGCAAGTTTCTAACATTCACATCAGACATCGTCAATAATGAACACCGAAAAACTGTTTTAACTCAGTGTAAATTATACAACACAATGCAATAAACCAGTAATATTGCAAAACGTTTGATTTTCTTACAGTCAACAAAGCATTTTGAACAAACTAATGTTTTCTTTCATTGATCTCTCTTTCTCTCTGTAAGTCCCCACTGGACGAATTTTTTTTTTTTTTTTTAGTGTGTCAAGAAATACACACAGTACAGTTTTGGGGGAAAGTTGTTAACTGGGTAAAATGACTGAGGTTTGTGTACAGTCCAAGGGAGGTCACTCTCACTTCACGAGAAGACAAACAAGGACAGACACACGCAGACCCAAGACCAGACCAGAAAGCCAGCCAGACAGGCAGACAGTAGTCAACTAGTTCCCAACAAGCCCTAACACGCACGGCGATTTGGAAACGGTGCACCGGATGGAAGAACAAGCCAACAGCAGTCCCATCATCCCCAGCAGTCCTATCATTCCCAAAATGGCTGTTTTCCGTCGCATCTTCCGTTTCCCATCAAGGCCCGTAAGCCAAAATTACACTCCCGTGCCGGTGTGTTTTTTTCCTGGCGACTGAATTCTCTCCCGTTGCCATCTAAGCTCTCATCAGGCGTCGCAGACAACACGGAGGGACGAGTGTCCTCCCCCCCCCCACACCCTAATTAATTCCCTCCATCTGGACAATTACACCCTTTTCTCTTTTCACCGGCTTGTCAAGTGAAGACAGACGAGCCCTCATTGATGGATTCACAGCCTCTGTCTACCTTCTACGCTTGGTGAGAGGAACTGCGAGCTGGGTGATACTGGGTGAGACTGGGTGAGACTGGGGGGATACTGTTGCTTTGGTTTCGTGGTGATGACAGGGGAGGAGGAGAGTGGAGAGTGGTGCAGTGGGCGCGGTCAGACAGCATGGCGCCCGGCCTCTGGAGCATGAGCTTGGTCAGTGTGGGCCACACACGCATCTTCCTTGTTTATTATCAGTAGGTTTGTCTTCTGTTTATTTTTGTTTGTTGTTTTGTTGTTTTTTTTTTGGTAAATCATTTGTAAGATCAATCAAGTTAGTGATTTATAAAAATGATTGAAGATACTGGATTTAGCTTACTAACAGACACTAATTCCCGAACTATAAATGAAAAGTTGTTTTTGCGAAATAAACCTTTCAATATTGCAATTCTCACCTGTGATGTGAACAGAGGTCAAGACCTTATTTCACGTCACATGTCTGCTTTGGAAATACCTAATTAATATTTAGTTTCGAAGCTGGTGTTTTGATTGTGCTGTGATGTACAAATGAACGGATGTGGATCAATCCATGTTGGATCTTCTAACAAATATTAATTAAGGTTTTAATAACAAACTGCAACATCTGAATGTTGCGATAACTGTTCAGCATCTTTGAGATTAATTTCATGCTGGATCCCAGACTGACTCACACGTCTCCGTAACATTTTTCATTTAAGTAGTAAAAGAGAAACGAAGTATAGTCATGGTGGCTCCACCGGAAGTAAAGCAATTCTTTTGATTTCCAGAAAATCGTTTGTTCTTCCAAGTTGTACCCAGGGTACATAACCAAATTTGTTTGTTTTCGGGTGTGTGTGTGTGTGGATGGTGGGGTGATGCGGCAGACGTGTGTTCACTGATTCCTTCCAGCCTTCACAGCAGCGCCTCCTGGTGGTGTTCAGGATGAAACATCACGTGACTCTGTCAGGCGCTGCACGTGCAGTCACGCACAACAGGCAGCCTATCAGCGCGCGGGATCGGTCGCCACTTCGTGCCTCTACTGATGTGGACTCGTTTTCGTTTTGGCGGAGGTCAGATCTACTGACCTTTGCACCTTCGGGGTCACATCGAGGAGCACTCTTTAATCTCCTCTTGCGGATTACTGACTGTTTCATTTAGGCAATCTACATTTTAGGGTTGGGATGTCCGTGTTCATTCTGTTTGTGTGCCTGTTTGTCCGTCTCTTTGTTTATTTATTTGTCTATCTGTCTGTACATGTGTCTTTATACACGCGTATTGCCCAGAGCGTTTGACATCACTGGTTCGTACCAAGTAAATATCGATGTAAAGGAGTGGGCGTTCTTGAAAAAGAACTTATGTTTACTCTGTTTGAAACCATTTCTACCCTATCTTATCTTGTCCAAACCCCTGCTACCCTGCCTTACCATCCTTCTCCTCTCCTTCCCGCCTCCAAGCCTCCCATCAACTGAAAGCGTCTGCAGGGTCAAGAGGTCAAGAGGGGTGCAGAAGCTGGACACTGTGGTTGTGAAAGTATGCAGCTTCAGTGCCGTGCAGTTGTTTTCCGAGCTGCCTGCCGCCGGGAGGGCGAAGGGAAATCATCGGACTATGATGTGGAGAGACTGGAGGGGTCTACCGCTGTTGTCTGCCCCTGGCGCTGTTAGCAGTCAAACGCAATTTGTCACTCGTGCAGATAGTCATCGCTTTCGCACTCAGTTGTCTCCCCTTCACTGCTCTCCACTCTTTGTTGCGATGGACTGAGGGTGGAATGGGGGTGGCGGTGGGGTGGGGACCGAGTACGAGATGTGAACACTAGGGGAGGCAACCTGGTTTGTGCCAATAACTGGAAGATAAAGAAAACCAGTCTGACGCTTGTGGTACAGATTTTGCTGACACCATCCAGGCAACAACCTCCCTGTCTACATCTTTCTCTCCGTGATTTTTACTCCTCACTTTAAGTTTTTCTCCCTTCATAATCATCCCTCTATATATACTCTTCCGAAATTTTGTGATTGGAAAAGAACAGAAGAAAGCGAGGCAAAGGACATTGGTAACACATGGTCAATCTTAGTTTCATTAGCCTATCACACTCGTTAATATAGAATAGTTCATTGTCTTTGTCATTTTCTTTCATTATTTCTTCAGTGTGTCTTGTGGCATTCACTTAAAATCGTTGTGAGCAAGCAAAGATCATGGGGAGAGGGTGAGACCATTCTTCCGGTTAACATCTCTATCTCTGTAATGTAGTAAATGGTCTCGTTGCCACATAACAACCTCAGCTACTATTTCGGCGCAAGACACCAACAACATCTCCATCCCTCAGATATATATATATGTACAGTAGATGCACATACATACACACATGCACATACACTCCTCCACACACACCATGGACGTGTCGAGGTGGACTGCTGTCTGTCTGCCAAGACCAACGCTGAGCCTCTTACGATCATCCGCTGCTAGTCGGCGAGCCTAAACAAAGAATGTGACTAAACCGGAAGCTATGTACACATCTGCCTCGTTTTAGCAGTTAACTGGAAAAAAAATCGTCTGCCAGCAGTCCAGTTAATACAAGTTCGTGCACACACGGCGTGTTTCAGAAGCTCGTCTCCTCGCGGTCTTGTTTCACGAGCGTCAGGTCCATTTCGATCGTGGAGAAGGCAAATCACGAAACTGTTTACAGAGACATCTTGTAGAAGTTTACACAAAATCGATCAGATGGAACTGCTCCCTTCGCGAAGAAAGCTTTTCCCACCTGGCACCGTCTTGCACAGGTAAAGCACCAGCACCAAGAATATTTACCACCGGTAAGATCCAGGGTTCAAAACTGTTCTGCGAAACTTTCTCCAAAAAGAAAAAAAAAAGAACGTTTCACCTGCCTGTGGTGTAGGGTTGTTATCCTCCTTCGTTGATTGGCGCAGAGATTGGGCGGAAATGAGGCAGGGCAGAGCATGCAGGGAGGAAGAAAATTATTGATGATGTTATGTCTGACCAGTGGTAGGTACTAGCGCAGTACCTGATGGCCCCTCAGACCTCACGAAAAAATGTTTAGAAGTTTAGATGTGAATTGAATATTATATCTAGTATTAGAACAATCCAGTACAATCCAATACCCAATAATAATAATAATAATATCAGAAAGAAGAAAGAAAGATAGAAAGAAAGAAAAAAAGAAGAAAGAAGAAAAAGATGATGAAGAAAGAAGATTATCAATTGGAAGTAGTATATTACAGTGAAGAAGAAAGAGAAGTAGAAGGACTAAGTAGGAGGACGTGTGATGATGATGATGATGATGATGATGATGATGATGATGAGGAGGAGGAGGAGGAGGAGGAGGAGGAGGAGGATGGAGAGGTAGGTAACTAAGTTTAAACATACGGTAAAAATTAATGGAGTAGGTTAAGATACTTGTTCATGAGAAAATAAGTAGAGGAAAAAAGTGAGAGCAATCTTTTTCATCTTTTTATGACCACCTACCTTTCTCTCTCTCAATCTATCTGCTCTCTTTCTCTCTCTAGCTCTCTCCCTTCTCTCTCTCTCTTTGTATTGCGCCATACCTGTTCTCTTCCGCCCAACCAAGACAAGGTGAGTGAGATTGAAAAGAGAGAGAGAGAGAAGGCGAGGACAGAATATTTCCGGTCATTTACAGCACCATCAGTTCCTCGTCAAATGTTTGTGCAAAGAGCTGTCCATTGTTTCCTCCCCTGACGATCGAGGCGCACTCTAAAGATGAGAGATGTGGGCGCATTGACTGCGAATGACAGATCCATTGTAAGCGCGGACACACGTCTGTTGTCTCCCTCGTGGTCCCACGCGCCCGTTATCTCCCTCCGTCCTTTCAATCCTTATCAGCCTCGTCAGATGGAAGTTTGCGCGCGAAAATGACTCCTCGCGTGGTAATCAGCGCCGATAACGAGGCTCGCTCCGCGCCAGTGGCAAACAAAATCAAAACTGACTTCGTGTCACTTTCAGTCCCGCCATTCTGACGTCACATCATGGCGGCCGGCAGCCATGAAGGACGTTGAGTCACGTGCGACTGGCGCAGGACGATGACGACATGAATTGAGAGTGCTTTCCCTTTCTTTCCCCGAGTCGTCCGTGTCTTCCTTGTCTAATCGAGCGAGATGGCGAAGGTCTGATTAGTTCATCGGACCGAGAAAATATTTCGGCAGCGGCTTTGTTTGTGTAAGTTGTTTATCAGTTTTGGTTGGGGGACTCGCACGAGCAGAAATGAGGTTTTGTATTAATTACGACATGAGATTAATTACAGCAGAAATGTTATACAGCTGTGGTCGCCAAAGATGTTTAACCGTAAAATGTTGTGAATCAGATAAGATTTTCAAACGATTAGCAGGATAAGGTTTACACATCTGTGTTTATAGATGGTGAGCAGTGTGTAGTATTCGCGTTACTCACACTGTCTGAACATCTCGTGGTACTTCTTTTTTTTTTTTTCTTTCTTGTTGATAAGGTTTTCATGTTCTTTTATGTTCAAGAATAAATGTCAGGTCAAATCACGTTTCACTATCCTCACACCAAGAAGCATGGACCGAGACTAGCATTTCTTGGTAGAAAGACGAAGAAGAAAGTCCCACGAAGAGATGGCAGAATCATAGAGACAAAAAAAAAAAAAAAAAAAAAAAAAAACAAACAAATAAAAAAACAAAAAAAAAAAAAACAAAAACGAGACACAACTGCAATAAGATTGTTCTAAGAAATCATAATGGTAAACAATAATTTTACAGCTGTAAACAGAGAGAGAGACGGAAGAATAGAGAGAGAATGAACTGGAAAAAATCACAAATGTTGACAGTTTACAGCTTTCCACATCGGAAGAATGTTGGGCGAACACTAACCCACCCGAAGCGATAAGGTGCTGCCCCCGCACTGTCACTGATGCAATCAGGGGAAGCCATTATCACGTGACTTACGTCCTTCCAGGACTACGTCACCGCGTGTCCTGCTGTCGTATCGTTACGTGTCCTGGTCTCATATCGGTATGTCCTAACGTCGTATCGCTATGTGCCCTAGTGTCTTATCGTTATGTGTGCTGTGTCCTAGTGTCATGTTACTGTCTTACTGTCATGTCTATGTGTCCCAGTGTCATTTTTTTTGGTCCTAGTGTCGTATCGCGGTGTCCTAGTGTCATATCACTGTGTCCTTGCGATCGTGATTGGAACCAACGGCGATGTGAAGGCGCACATGAAGAGGAGAGGTGAGGTGGGGCAGGCAGGCTGGCATGGCTCCCACCCTGGATACGAGGCTAATCCACTGGCGGCACTGCCCCAGATCTAGCACCTCATAACGCGAGGCATCCATCTTGTCCCTCAAGGCTGCGGCTCGCGCCGGACTGCACAGGTTGACAGGGAACACAGCAGGTGCTGCCACCTAGGCAATATCTGTTGACACCGGCGACGCTAAACGCAGGCTCCTTCTCTCTCTCTCACTCACATCTCGTCACTCTCTCTCTCTCTCCCCTGGCGGTGTCCCATTCTGGAAGATCCCTGACGATAAAAAGGACCATCAGCAGCAGCAGCAGCATCGTCATCGTCATAGTCATCTCATCTTCATCGTCATCTTCATCGTCATCTTCATCGTCATCGTCATCGTCATCGTCATCGTCATCATCGTCGTCGTCATGCAAATCGAAAAATGAAGTAAGAGAAACAGGTTACAAATATTTAATACCTGTCAAATTCAGAGAGGTTGGCTGTATGAAGCGGGAAATGGAGAGAAACGAGAAAGAGAGAAACAGAGATAGAAAAAAGAGGAAAGAAAAAATATCTAGTGGGGGGAAAAAAGTGTCAGAGTCAAAGAGATACCCTGACACCGGTCTGGGAAAACACGGGTAGCTGTGGTGGAGCCGGCGCCATGTGAGATTGTAACGGCTGGCAGGATCAGAGGATGAAGGGATTAGTGGAGAGGATAAGCCGCCGATCAAGATAAAAGCAGCGACCCCAAACACGTCACATGATTGATTTAGACACCAAAGTCCGGCCGCATGATAACTAAGGGAGATAACGCCACGAGAAGAAAGATCACTCTTGATCTGCTGCTCATTGCGTGCTTGCGGCCAGGCGCTGCAGACACGGGTAGCCGTTAGGACACACCCGGATGTGCAAAACAAGCGCGCTGAAGTTGCCAGACACCTTAATCCGCCTTCTGACCCGATCACTGTGTACCGTCAGCAGCAAAATATTGACAAGTATTGATTGCTCTTTTCATTTCTCTCTCCCTCTCTCTTCTTTATCTCCATACATGCATCATCGTCGTCGTCGTCATTACTCCAAAACTTGAAGATTATTTTCGCCAGCTCTTCTCTCCCTCCCTCCTCTCTCTCTCTCTCTTCCTCTCTCTCTCCCTCTTCTTTATCTCCACACATGCATCGTCGTCGTCGTCGTCGTCGACGTCGTCATTACTCGATGTTTTCGCCAGCACTCCCCAACATTCTCGATTTTCTGTCTATTCTCTGAGGATGTGACAAAATAAATAAATAAATAAAAAAAGCCAGTCTACACTTGGATGTTGTTTGTCCATTTCTTCTTTAGTCAATCTCCTCTGACATCTCTGTACTGTTCTCAGCAGATCACTCAATAGCCCATACCACTACAGCTAGCGCCATCTTGTGACTAGTAAGGTCTTCGAGTGGACAGTCGTCTGTCAGAGTCTCTCTCGTATATCCTCACAATGATGAGGTCTTTGTAGACTTGTTTATTTTTATTTCTCCATGTTGGTAAGAAGAGAGACAGAGAGAGATGGAATTTAGTTTGAGAGTAGGTGAAAGGGGAAGATAACTCTAAGTGTCCGTCCTATGAACAGTTGCCACATCAGAGAAGTACGTGTGACCGAGAAAAGATCGAAACCTGCAGGGATCCGACTACCCGCCACCGCACCACACCTGTCGCCCTTGTTTAGTTCAGAACAAAGTGTTGCCAGTCTTGCCTCCCCTTACCTCTGACCTGCCAGCCAACATCGCTCTTCGCACCTCGTCTAGCGCTACATTTGTTATCGAAACCACAACGAGACTTCAGTCACAGACTCAGCTTCTCTGTGTAGTGATAAGGTGAGGTCTTCACCTGTAATTAACTCGTCCTGGGACCGTATGCAGGGAGCACTGATAGCGCTGCTATCGGTACGATATCTCTATCGTCAAGACAGCGCGGGAAATTCGTATTGTAGGGATCACCGATACCCGGCTATCGTACTAGAAGGCTAACGGAGCCTCACTCCTCCATTATCTCGCTATCATACCCATTGCACAATGGCGGACTTGATATGTATTCGATGTCGTTTGCCGAGAACGTGTTTTTCGGGACGAATCATCCCCTGGACAGTTACAACGACCAAGAACTTTACTAGAAATGTAGATTTAGAAGACATGATATTTTAAACTGACAAAAACTGACACTTGCAGGAGCAATCGAAGTGTCGAATCGACATGGGTCACTTTCTTTAGTGTTGCAGGTACTGAATAAATCAATTACTATGCTGCTGATAAAACTCGCTCAGCTTCGTGTCTATTTGTTTTAAGCAGTTCTTCTGTGATTTTACTTTTATATATACTTTTATAGCCAGCTAGTGTATCACTTACATCCAAAACCACTGATCAGAGTAGGTGTTATTGCCAAGGATCGCAACAACAGCCTCTTCACATTCAGGTGGCTCCATTACCTTGCCTCCAACTGTTTTATTTGCATCTTTTTTTTTTTTGAAGAGCTGTCCGTTTTAGTAGACTCCATTTGTCTTTTATTTTTGGTACTGTCCGAACAGCCAACCTGCATGCTGACACCTTAACCGCGATGTTTTTCCAAATTTCTTGTTTGTTTTTTTTGTGGGGTTTTTTTGGTATCACTTCTTTGTTGGAGTAGCAGCTGGAACGAATTTTGATTTCCAATGATATCTCCTCTAACAAAATTTTTATTTCAAGGTCACTGAAATTAGCTTTTCAAATGCCTTTTGTTTCCATTTTTCTACAAGAGCTAGGACACTGTCAGAAAAAAAAAAAAGGAAACACACTACTTTCATGCGCAGTAATGCATGAAAATCGGGCTTCTCCGGAGATTATTTATAGATATGCCTTTCCGCGCCGATAGCTAATGGAGCGCTATGGGAGTGTCCCTGCATACCAACTTAGTGGGAAGACTATCGCTGCGATAGCTTTCGGCCCGAAAGTCTCTATCAGAACGATTAGCTAACGGGCTTCTTGCATACGGGCTCTGGGGTCAGGAGCGCCACCTGGCCTCGTCACGCCGCTGCCGGTTAGATTACACGAGGGTGTGTAAAGGGAGGGTTCCATTAAACGACCAGGTGACGCCGCTGGCGATAACTTGACGAGGATGTTGGGCCCTACTACAACAGGAGGGCGGAGCCGAGCTAACAACGGGACACGTAACTGACCTCCCCAGCGAGAGAACTTGTCAGGGGAGATCACTCGTGAGCGGAATTCGACCATGTTGACTAATCCCTAATTGTCGTTGGTGATCTTCGTGGACGTCTCTATCAGTAGCTACTCAAGCTGAGTTAAAAATAAAACTAAAATTTAAAATTAAAAAAAAAGAAAATTACATAAATAGATTTTTTTCATCCTAATTTCGATGGTGGCAGGCTTTTTAATCTCAAAATGTTAACAATGAATGAATTTTACTAATATTTTAATATTAAATAAATAAAATGCTGATTTTGAAAGTGAGTAAACCAACCATTAAGTACTTAGTTCATAGAAATCATCTTTGAACTGTTTTGTTGTTCTTGATTGTTTTTGTTTTGTTTTTTTGTTTGTTTGTTTTGCACGACAGCGAGCAACTTCTCTTGTAATATCCTGTGCACAAGTTTCTCCTGTTGCCTTGACTGATGTGACTCTGTCTCGCCGTCACATGACCTTTGCTGCTGACACGTTGTTAAGCAACAAGACACCACTCCATACTACCTGTCCTGTTACCTGTGTAAGGCGTGTAGTACCTGGCTCTTCTTGCTTGCTGCATCATGACCTCTGACCTGAGGTTGTTCGCAACTGTTCTCACCAAGCCATTCTGCAGCTTTGTTGTTGTGCATTAGCAGGAAGACTGCTGATGAAAAGGAGCATGAAGTACATCTGCCCCCAGATCACCAACAGATAAAAGAAAAAAAAAATGAAGATACTTCACTGAACCCTTCCGTGACCGTGTTGGCCATGACGGTGATGGACAACACAATCCGCTTTTACTGCGTCTTTGTTGTTTACTTCAGACCCCGACACGTGAGTTATTTTCTTAAATAATTGTGATAGCTTGATCATTTTGTAAAATTTAAAAATTCGGCATCTTCTGATACCAATAATTATTCAGTCAATACATCATGTCCATAAGAAATAACTTTTCAAACTTCTTTGGACTTTTAAAATCAAAAGTCGTCGCCGCCTCTTCCTTTGTGAGTATCTCTGTGTGTGGAAAAGGGGAGGGAAGGGAAAAAAGGGCATCCCTTCTTCCCACAGTGCTTTTCTTTTAAAAAATTACAACAGAAAAAACAATTGTGCAATAGTTTCAAAATTTAAATACGGAGAGTTAAAAGGAAGAAACAACAAAATTAAAATTCAATAAATGATAAATCATGCATAATACAAAGACACAGACATCCACTCTGTGACAAATAATCAGTATGTACATCCCTAACAATCGCTGTGAGCGGGAAAAAAGAGTTGTTGTCATAAGAAGTGTCACCTGTTGGTGTATTCGCCTGCATTGATGTTGTATTTATTCGTTATTCATTCCCTCATCGACCTGTCCCTCCTTGGTCCCATATCTAAGCTATTGATTGTATATTAAAGATTTATCGACTGTAAACAAATGTATATTTTGCCCCCAAAATACCTCCAGGGTGCTGTACCCGGTACGAGGCAGCATCAGCCACCCGCGAAGCGAGCGGATATGTGGAGCTGGTAGTACAGGGGAGATGACTGTAGTTACAGCACTCGGGAGCCCCACCCTCCATAGCTGACAGCTCGCCCTCCCCAGGCCCTGGCAGAGTGGCTCGCCCTGTCAAGTCTCCTCCTTGCCGCCCTCAGACACCCAGTCTTGCCGACGCCTTCAAACCGTCTCTCTGTGCACCCGATGACCTTTGGAAGTACGAAACGACTTGTAAGCACGAGACTATTGCCGGATACGAACTCGACCCCTACCCTCCCCACAGAAATAAAAATAATAAATATTTACAAAGTTCATGAGTCTGGTGTTTGTTACTTTTAAAATGCTTTTAGAACAAACCTCATTGCGTGTGTGTGTTTGTATGTGTGGGTGGACGGGTCGATGTGTATGATGTGTTTGCATGCGTGCTTGCGTGCGAAGATTGTCTGTTATGTTCATGTCAAGTAAATATTGCTCTTTAGCCAACGTTTGAATTTTTGGTGAAGACACAATAAAATAATAATAAAAATACCACTTAAAATAAAACATATACCCCGATTAAGTCTCTTGACAAGACAATGAGAGAAAAAATTTAAGAAACATCGGGAAATACTCAAGAGGAACCTCTCCTTCCTGTTACTAAAATTAAAAATAATATGTCTGTTGTTCAAATATTTTTTCCGTCCTTATGAGTTCAAATGTTTTTGTTATGTGAAACGGGATCCAGATAGAGAAAGAAGACAGCGATATCTATCTTTTTCTCTTGTTACCCACTGATTTCATCAGGTGGAAGTACCCGGCGCCAGGTAGCGTGTACCTATCTCTCGTCTAGTCATGGTAACCCTGTCTGGCCACGACCTGATCTGCGGGGGCGTGTGTGTGTCTGTGTGTGTGTGTGTGTGTGTGTGTGAGATGGGGGTGAAGGGGGATAGAGGGGTGGAGGAGTAGTGGTGCCTCGGGGTGGACTCGCTCTGTCGGTCACGTGGCTCGCTCGGCGCCTGTGCGAGGTCAGTGGTGTGGCCAGACGGTCGGAGGCAGATGGGGGTGAGATAAGATGGTCTGTCAGCCAGCCACCCGCAGGCTCTTGTACTTTGCTTGAGTGTGAGCGTCAGTTCGTGGGGTGTGTGTGTGTGCTAGCGTGTGAACATCTGCCTGTCTGTCCGTCTGTGCGATGTAACAGCTCACACACTGACGCAACCCTTTCTTTACTCCATCGAGTCTTCCACAAGGGGTCGACAATGCCACCTTGCCCAGCCAGCCAATCACTCAATCACCTACTTACAGAAGGACACTGGCGCCAGGGGGGAACAAAGGGATTAGACGACTTGCATAATTGACCCTCTGTTGTCAGCAAGAAGTCACTGGCCCGTGGCGACGAAAAGGTCTGCCTTAATGGACAGGAACTGCCACTTCCTTTGCACACGACCCTCATCAAAGCCTCGTCACGTGGGTCCTTCGACTGACCAGCCGCCAACTATTTGAATTAAAAAGTCGGTTGTTTCGCTGGGTTCTGGCAGGATCACAAACAGCTAGAAATGCCAATATATAACAAACAATTTTCAATGGTATCACCCGAGTATCTCTGGGTTATCGCCTTTTTCTTCTGCCAGGTCAGTTGTACCCGGAGATCAGCTCCTGACGAGACGTCAGCACGTAACCATGTCCGCAGGCACTCGAACGTCACTTGTCAAACGTTCCACCCGTGTGGACAGTAGCATACCCGATCCTTCCAGCAACTACTACGCTGCAGTGTTCTTGGCAAGTCAGTGATCAAACTAACAAGTTTGAATTAACCATTACTTAACACATTTGACAGCAGCATCAAGCGTTATCACAGTCGTTAGACGCACACACCCTGAACCTTTCCCACCCACCCTGTCAGGGATGGGGCGTACAGCTTCTGCCGGTGAGGGTTCTACGAGTGGGCGGGCGGGGTAGAGGGGATGGGAGGACCGGTGGTAGCGAATGATGCATCCTGTCGACAGACGATTATATTCTGCGCCGGCGTCGGGTAAATAGAAAGGGCTACACCCTTTGCGCATGCGCACTTTGGCAGCAAGTTGAAGATGCAGACCAAATATTTCATTCTCGCCGTCTCCGTCGTCTGATTCGGGCTCTCTCTCTCTCCCACACAATTATCCCTCCTCCCTGTCCCCTCTCTTTTCTCTCCTTCCCTCCTTCCTCCGTCGTCTCCACCCACAAGGACTTTAGACGACCGTTGCCTTACTGCGCCGTTCTCCACTCAGGACGTATAAAGACCTCGACAATGAGGCAACGAGAGAAAAACATTGAAAGTCGAGACAAGGGCGAGATAAAAAGAGACGAGGATAGCGATAAAAAGGCGTTACCGGAGCTGGTACGAAAGAAAACATTTGTAGTAGAAGTTTGTAAGTAAAAATTCAAATATATAATGATGATCAATGGTCCATTGATTAAAATTTTAATTCGTCTGGTGGTCTTATCTTCAAAGGGATTATTAAAAGTATTGTCTCTGCGGTTGGCCCTGGAAGGACCTCATCATCAGCTAACTGCATCGTTGCATACTTGCAGCATCATTGCTTTCTGTTCTCTCCCCTTAGTGTAGATGGCGACTCCGATTATCGCATCGTCATGACTCCCCTTCCTCACCCTCCTTCCTCTCACTCTCGCCTACTTCAAGCTCTGCAGGTAAACTACTGAACGATGTTTCTTTCCAGCCCCCAGCTCGCCCTCCTCCCACAACCTTTCCACCCACAGAATCTGCTTCTACGTCAATGACTCGTGAGCCCCTGCTCCCCTCTCGGCTGCCAGCCATTTGAGTCAAGAGGCTCTTGAAGCCAAGTGGCCGCTGACATCCGGGCACTTCAGTGGCGCGCGCCAAAGAGGCGCAACCGCTAGAAGTGTGCAAGTCGTCTGCTCGT
Organism: Pomacea canaliculata; assembly: GCF_003073045.1. Lineage (NCBI taxonomy): Eukaryota > Metazoa > Mollusca > Gastropoda > Architaenioglossa > Ampullariidae > Pomacea > Pomacea canaliculata. The sequence goes on from NC_037593.1 coordinate 27,673,813, forward strand.
CTCCCTCCCTACCTATCTCCTCGCCCCTCTCTCATCCCTCCCTCCACCCTATCCCCACCCCACCTACCCTCCTCCCCCATTTTCCCCTGAGGTTCGCGATGGCTCAAAGGTACGGTCTTCAACGGTTTGGAATAAGCTTCCCTGCTAAAGTTATTTTTAGTTCACAGTGGAATATTCAAACATAAATTATAGGTTTGAGCATCTCAGTAAAGTTGGGAATAAGTTGTTGTCGGTACAACATCATTCGCTAACATTAGCTGTAGGGATACACAGAGATTGTTTAGATGAACCTCTGACCGGCTGCGCTAAAGCTAATCTCAGTTTTGTTGACAGAACATAGTTCTGTTCTTAGATGTTTCAAGAATGCGATGTGAATTTTATGTTAGTATTGTTGATAGGATATTGATTATTATTAAAACATTTGTTGAGTTTTAGACCTTTTGTTTCCGACACTGCGAGGTCTTTCAACCCATGCTGTGTACAAGAGAGGACATCACCAAGACAAGTTTGTTGACATCGTTGCCTTTTGAAGTTTACCGTGCTCCACGCAGATGACAAGTTATTATATGAAGGGCCCACTGGCCAGTCAGCCAAACTGCCAGCAGTCTCCCACAACATCACTCAACACCTTTCTCATAGAGTGGGTCCAGCAGGGTCACGAATTAGAGTTTGTTTGTTTTTACACAGAAAGATAGAGAAACAAAAAAATCGGTCGCTGACTTCATTTAGTGAGCGTTGACACGGAGAATGTTGCTGACCTTTGTCCTGGGGTGACAGAAGGGTGTGGGAAACACATCCTGAGTTAAGTTCACAATGATATATTCGAGCTCAAGTATGAATAGTTGTTATATTATCCAACACTGATATGAATAATCATTGGTATTCCTCAAAAAATATTAGGAAAATGTTGGCCTTGACTAACTCTCCCGGAGCTGCTTTGGAAATGACTGTAAGTAGACGATTCTTTTGAACCTCCAATCGTAAGACGAAATGTTTGAGATTCGGTATATATCTCATTTAAAACCAATCTCTTCACGTGCTGTTTCCTTTAATGAGTGAAGTTCGAGGCCTTTGTCCTCGCCGTCTGTGGTGTGGCTGTCGTCGTTGAGACCCCCGGCGATCGGCAGGGTGTGTCCTAACCGCCACGAGAGCCCAAGCCCTTGAGATGACGTACTTGAAGGATGATGACGTGCTTGAGATGACGTTCTTGAGCTGGAGGGTCGGATGGCAGTTCGCGTGCATGTCATGCTCGACTGATCTTCTCCAGCTGCCAGGGTGTGTCTGCGACTGCAGCGACGGTCAGCTCTTGACCCCTGACCTTCGCCTTGTGCCAGCACACGGGCAGCTGTTGCAGTGGTTCGTGTGATAGGAGCACAACTTTCTCTCGAGTTGTTGATTTTGGGAGGGAAAAGTGATTCCACCGAAAAGGAGATTTCGTACTGCGAGGGGATGTGGATCTGGGGGAATGGAGGATGGGAGGGAATGGGGTTAGGGGAGGTGAGGGTCGTTGGTCAGTGACGCCGCAGGTATTGTTTACTGTTGTTGGTATGGTATTTTTCTGTTGCTGTGTCCAGCAGTCCACATTGAAGGTGAATTGCACTGGTTGCCAGAGTCTTTATGTTGCACTATCCGAGTGTTTTTTTTTCCACCCGAGTTACATATAAACATATATACACCAACAGCAACACGCACGCATACAGTAGAGAGTTGTAGCAAGTTTGTTTCACACAGAGTCTTTCCGATTTTAGTTGTTTTCGAACACACCATCGAGCGCCCAGGATCTGGATGGGCGCCCTAGGGCGCCAGTCTAGAACCGCCAAAGACAGCCCACGTCACAAAAAGTCTTGGAACTTTCACACACCAGTGCATCGTCACAGAGCCAGGTCACCCGAGCGTGGCGGGACTTGGCGCCAGCCGGCTGTCAAGCACCTGGCTGTCCTTTCAACCTCCCGCCAACTGGTAGGGTGTTCGCACCTCGTCTGAATCCTGCGCTTCCCTCTTAATTACGGGTGCCCTTCGCAGGTCACGCAAGCAAGCCGCAAGAGCACACCCGGAGTGGCTGTGTCGGCGGCCAGGGTTTATGCGCCGACACCCTGTGTTAGCGGCCTACCTGTCAGGTAATTGCCGCCATTGTCTCCGCTCACCTGGGCATAGTTGACCGCCTGCTGACGAGCTGTTTGTGGCCTCATTAACTGGGCGAGGCTCCCTCAACAAGGCCACAAGCTTTGGCTTACGGGTGTCGGTGTTACTGAACTCGGCGGTTCCTTGTACTTGTGCATTCTGATCGCACAGACTTTCTCTAGCCACCCCATTTCCTCTGAAAAAAAAAAAAGAACAAAAAAAAGAAGAATGAATATACAAACGCACCTACACACCGTTTCGTCTTTTTGCAAACAGTGGTCAGCGAGGTTGGTTGGTTTGGTCAATAAAAACAAGTGTTTCCACTTAATGGTGATTTCTCACTACGAGTAAGGATTCAGTATAGCATCTTTCGTTTTCCGTTCGTCCATCCCTTCGAACTGCATGCATCCTAAAGCCCTCGAACTTATTTATTTATTTATTTATTTATTTATTTATTTATTTATTTATTTATTTATTTATTTATTTATTTATAACAAGGTGTTCTGCAGTCTTGTCCAGGTTCATCTTGTCATTGGACATCGGGTACCTCTGTTGGGGTTGGGGTTGATGGGAAGTGAGTCGTTACTGACCTCACTTACATGTTGTGAGGGTCAGCTTCCTCGCTGCCTTTCCTTTCGATGTGAAAGCTGAGTCAGCTGAGGGTAGGGAGAAAATAAGCTGCAATGTTGAACCAGCTCGGGATGCAACACAAAGGCTATAACCAAAACATATGTATCAAAGCTGGACGGCGAGGACATTGAAGTTTAATGGCTCGTCACACCCCAGGCCATCCAGTGAGTCCTCCGTTTGTATTCAGGTCTTCAACACCACTCCTCCCTCAATGACAATCTGGATACAGGCATCAAAATACTCTTGCTCGACAGTTGTGTGGTATCAACACCGACATCATCCAACATCTTATCTTCTTACTCTGGTGACGTTCACGTGGTTGTGATTGTGAGTAGACGTGAGATGAACGTCATCCTGCCGTTGTTAGCTACCTTCAGGAACTTCTGGTGTCTGCACCTGGCTGCCGCCATCCTTGTTGTCAAAGAGCGATTAGGACTCAAGGTAGTCATCACTGAACCCGTCCCCAGACTCACCTGCCGATTCCTTTCACAGACCAGGGAGGACCCACAAAGCCGCACTCAGGTAAATCACCAGCGTCTCACAGAACTTCAAGTAAGCGATTACGTCACTGTCACGTCAGAAGGGTGCACCACCGTCGCTTCACTACGATTTTTAAGTAAGATTTTGTGTAAAGACAGTGACACATTACGAGACACTGACATCTAGAGACACAAATAAATGAATTTTTTTCGGCGTCGATTAATGATGTAACGTAGAACCATTAGTTTTTTTAATTAATTTGCTACTTCCACGTCCTTATAGATGGCGTGTGAAAACAAAATAGGATAAACTAGTTCTCTGACACAAGTCAAGCCTCGCTGTGAGAATATTTCGTATTTGTAGGTAAGTGGTTTCAAGAAGCATTCTCAGAATTAAAACTATTTTTCATTGCATTTTGTGTACCGAACATCCTTGATATGGATTATTATATATATATCAGGGTCAGGTAATATGATTACAGAAAAATCGAATATCGAGAAAAAATAATTTTCAACACAAAGGGTTTGATCTTTTATTAAATCACTGTTTGTTGGATTACGCGAAAAATATTTATGTGGCTTTGATAGACGGTGTGCTTATGACCAAGTACAACTAAATCCGCAACCCACCCACCTTTTTCAGGTAAAATGCCAGAACACCGGCCAGCCTATTTTAATTTTGTTTTAATTTAAACCTCCAAACACCGTTGTATTTGATCTGTCGCGTGATTTCAAAACTTTCAGACAGAGCTGGCGAGATTGGGGCCGTACGGCTGATGGTAACAAACGAGAAGCGACATCTAGCTCAGTATGGTGCGGAGCTCGATAAAATCTCCGCGCATGCGCAACCAAGACGCTTTTATGACTGGGGCCATTTGATATTCCCGCCTCGCGACCGCCATCAACAACTGATGGCAAGATCGACAAACCGCTGCAATCGCCGGCGGGATTAGATCGGTGACTGGTTCACCAAGCCTTCACAACACCTGGCTTTGGCTTCAAGTCGGGTGTGAACTTGCTGGCGAGGAGGCTCCGTCGGGTAGCTGTCAAATGGGTGGTCTTTGTTTGACGCTGGAGGCTAGTTAGATACCATCACCACAACTGTAACTTGAAAAAAAAAAAATACATAAAGAGATAAAGAGCGAAGTAGCAGCGCCTGGAGCCTCTCTGTGATCTTTAAACGGTATCTTTCCATCGCGCCAAGATCTGTTACTCTGACCGCCTCTCTTCATTTAAGATGGATGAATTTTTTTCTCTCGGAAAGTCGTTTGAAAAGGATGTGCACAGTCGTAATGTGTTGCCTGAAGGCCAACGTGTGTGTCAAGGCGAACACTATTTTTTTCACTTCGTATACGATGTCAGAAGAGATTATCCCAACGCTGACATCGATGGGATGATACAGATCATGTGACATCTAACATATTGTTAAAACTCGACCAATACTTTTGTGTACTGGAAATAGTTGGGAACGCAGGTTGAATGGAGGGGTGGGGTGGATGGTTTGAGGACAGGGTGACACACGTGACACACCTGAGTGTCTTCTTATCGTGAGTTTTTGAATCAAAAGAAAGTAACAGTGAGTGTGGTTTCGGAAAGTGAGAGATCAATGTAAGTAGAACATGGCCGGAGGCCGTTACCCATGTGCATCACTTTCTGCAGGTTCGGATGGTAGCCAGGATGACATTAACTGTCAAAGTGTGAACAGACTGCCATCAGTCATCGAAGTGAGGACGCAGAGCTGTCGGCCATCAAAGTGCGACCAAACCTGTTGAACTGTCAGCAGACTGTCGGCAAAACGCCAAAAGTCAAATCGTCACGAGGACGGACTGTGTGATCGCCAGACTGCACGACAGTAGACGAGGGCGTGACGCAATCACTGAGCCGTGGTGACGTCAGCCACGCGTTGCATCATGTAGTGGCCTGGGAGGAGGATAGCCTTTGTTATTGTAGTGAAAGTCTGTGCCGCGCCGGTTTTGTTTTGGGGGCATGTCTAAATGTTTGTGTATGTTCAGTAATATTTTCTTATCAGTGGAGGTGCTCCATGACAAATCTTCAGTGAAAAAATAACACAATGTGTTTTGTTGTGATTTGAACAGAAACTGCTTGCATGTATTGCAAAACCATTTTTAAACCAGATAAAGCCAAACTACTATTATCAAAACATTTCATGTTACCGGGTATTCGCAGTATAGTTCCACTTTACCCGCACTTATTTCAAAGACATGTTTATAAGGTTTTGTTTATTTGGTTTTTTTTTTTTAATTAATTACTGTTCTGACCAAACCTACTCATCCGCACTATGTTGCTTGGACTACTACCAGTATTCAAACCCAATGTCATTCTTTTTTTAATCTCACTCACATCCAGACATAAAAACATTTCCTTTCCTCCCTCACTTTTGTTTTGACAACACTGGGATAATAGCTCAACAAAAAAACAAGTGCTTGAAATAGACTAATAGATCCTCTCTCCACTTTGTGTACTTTCTGTAGACATTAGTCACGAGTAGGATGTAAGTTGTGTAGACTACAAAACTCACAGCACCAACTTCAGTTTGAAATATCGGACGATGAGTCTCATGAATCCTCGCCACATTTCCGCCGATTTTCTCTATTATTTCAACTTTTTCACGACAATATTTACACAACTAGCATAACCAATAAATTGTTTTTCTTGTGATGCTTTGTGATATTCGCCCCTCCTGGACTTGCAGCGGTCATCATTACTCAACGATGTTTACCAAGATGGCGTCGGGTCTCTAATAAGGAATTCTCCTCAAGTGAAAACACTATACAGTATATTCTGTGTCTTTATATTTGCATAGTGATGTTTGTATGTGTGAGTGTGAACTGTGTCAAGCGTAACACCAACAACAACAAACACAACATCACCTGCTGCGCTCGTCTCCCTCCCGTGTGTACCTGACATCATGTTCGTCACACACCCACCCGAGGCGTCCTGTCGTCCAGGTGTTAAGCGACCAGCCACTCTACCCCTCCCCTCGCGCTGTGACCGTGCCCGGGGTCTGATAGTAATCAGCAGCCTCTTCACCACGCGCGGCAGGTGGCGCTGTAGGTGTGAACCAGCTTACGCCTTGCCCCGGGTCTGTCCCCTGCGGGCTGGCGTCACCCCGGGGGCCGCCGACTGCGTGCTCACTTCATCAGGAGACATCCGGCCTTTGAGATATCAGATCGAAGGGCTGAGCTGTCAGCGCCACCACTCTTGCGTACCATCGCGAAGGGGGCGTAATCCGGATTCAGTCAGGCCCATTGGAGTCGTCCACAGGAGGACAATTTTCAGTGTCTGTCAACCCCTCTTTCTCTCATTCTCAATGCTTTTAAAAAGAATTTTTTCTAACTTTTTGTTTGTGATGACAGAGCACTGCATTGTTCATCAAGAAAATGTGAATACTTTTGTTCATTCTTTTAAACTGCGGATTGGCAGACATTTTTGTTTAACATCAGAGACGTTAGCGTCTTCTGGACTTGAAGACGTGTTCTGAAGAACGTAGTATCCTTAATTGTATAATTAATATAATAAATTAAGAAACAAAGTAAGATAATCTACTTGAAGTTCCTTCGAGAAGAATATCTAATCTGCGCTCATTGATGTATTCTGCTTACTTTATGATGTATTCTTGTTCTTTCCTCTCCCTTCTGGATTATTTTGATGCGATCTTCTTTCGTTCTTTTTTCTGTTTTTTAAATATTATTTTCATATTCTGCTTCTATTCTCATACACGAGATTTGAATGCAGTTCTGATTATAGGCTTTACTCGGGGTGTTGGGAAGAACAGTGGATGACTAGGAGGAGGGGTAGGGAGTGTCTGTAAAGCCGGGGGGGATGCTCCTGTCTCTGACTTCTGCTGGTGCCAGACTGCGTGCACTTCAGTCGTGGCTTCTCCAAACACACGGAGGAGCTGCAGTCGCCTTCAGACCACGCATCTCGATAAGAATTGAGTGTTTCCCGACGCGTTTGGCAGTCAGACCGAGCGTTTAGTCAGACATGTTTTGACATCTTATTTAAGACATGGCTGCAGTCTGTATGACAGTTCCACTAACTTTTTTTCAAAAAGGCTTTTAGCAATACTTAAAGTAAAGATTTAGGCTGGCAGTTAGAACAAGCATGCAAAGGTTAGTTTTTTATGTGTGGGAAGGGGTGGATCTTGCAGTGAGGAGGGTGGTGGTGGTGGTAGCGACCTGTGTCGCCGTTTGAGCTGCGTTGCCACCCACAAGCTGACGATGGCACCTAGATTTCTCTTTTTTAAAATTGTAGGGGGAGAGATAGTATCTGTGATAGACACACATCTTCTTAATGGCTCTTTCAACCCCCATGCTCCTCAATCCCCACCCCGCTTCCTCCCTCCTGCTGCCCTGTCTGGCACCTTGATTTCTCGCGTCACCTGCGAGACACCGTGCACAATCGCCCCGCAATGACGTGGAGCCGGCTTGTCGCGGGGCCCACCTACGTCCTTCCATACCTGTTACCTGTCGGCGCGCTGCTATCACCTGAGACTTTGTAGTCCTCCCTTTCATGTCACAGCTCTTGGTCTGAGCCTCTGGGAACTCTTATGCACCACCACCCCACAACCGCTCACACCCCACCCACCTACCCACACCCTCTGAACCAGCTTTAGTCTACCCCACCATGGATCTTAAAACATGAGAAGATTTTCTTTTTTCTTTTCTTGTGTAATATTCATGAAAACAATCAATATAGCAATGAGCATCTTGCATTAAATATCACTGACTCTAAAAGCAGTTTTCATAAAACTTGAGTTGTAAACTATTAAATCTGGTCTGAACAACTCCTGAAAAAAATCCAACCAAATAAATCTTCTTGTACAAAAAAAAAAAAAAAAAAAAAAAGACCTCCCAAGGGGGACACATTGAAAAAATTATTCGTTCAAGAACAATGACCTTCTGTTCAAAGACTAATGGGTTCCCGTCGGCTAACCGTGGAATGGTAAAGATTATCAAATAGTTTAAGTTAAAGACTGTTGTTCTCCTCGGATTATCTTACCTGGTGACTTCTGTGACCTGCTAATTGCTAAAACAACCGCCGCGATCTTTACACTCAGGTATTGACAGCTGTCAGTTAGGTCATTTATCTCCCAAGGAATGTAAACTAACAAAACAGCGAAGACTTGCTCATGTGGGATAGCTGCCCCGGAGGGAGGCGGGTGGTTTACACTAGGTATCCGGATTTAGCGATTTATCTTTTATCGATTTATCTGGTACCTGGATGACTGCCGGGTATTTCGCTAGGTCCAAAAGGTGACACCTTCGAGCTTCAGTGGCTTAGTGTGATATGACAGCGGGATTAAAAACAATAGACAAAAATCTTTTTTTTTCCACATAACATCAGTTGACATTCCGTTGTTCAGTCCTTTGTCTGTGTTGCGAGTGATGTTCAGATTTGAGTTCATCGCGGCAGGGTGTGTAATGAAAGACAAACATATTTTTGTGACAAGGGATTTAATCCAGACTATTACGTCCCCTGATGATGCGAATAGAACAAGTCGACATGAAAGTCTCGAGGAGGAGAGGTTAAGGACGCCAGAAGTGGCCTCAGGGGTCAGAGTTTGTTGTGGAGGTGCTAGGGAGCTTGATCCGAGTTGTTGATTTGGCATTATCAGGGGTAGACACGTAATCACATGACGTCATCTCCATTAAACCTCGCTCCCTTTGTTTCATCACAGTTGACTGGAGGTGTCAGCTTTTGTACACACTCCCTGATTAAAGACTTCGCAGCATGTCGCAGTTACGTGAGAAGCTGTGTCACGTGATCAATTGTAGACTTAAAATGCGTGTAGGTGTGTGGAAGTGAGTTTTAATTTACGATCCAGTCAATCACTTACTCGAAAAAAAAAGTTGTTACTGCACGTGCTCAGACATTCGAGAAATGGAGAGTATACATTCCAAGGATACAGGGGAACACCAAGTGAGTGGGAAATACTGTTTAAACATTATCTTTGTTTATTTATTCTCTTTATATTACTCATTTCTTTGTTTCTTTCTGGGGAAGTTTGTGCATTAAGAAGTGTGTATGTGTGTGTGCCGAGTGCCTCGTGTATATATATAGATAGCTCCAAAGAAGTGAGTTTATTTTCGCAAAACAATACATTTAAGTGTAGTCTTTATTTGTATGTACCACAATATGCCTACTTTGTTTTAAAATGCTTGCGCGAGATCTCTGTTAGAAAGTAGCCGGACGGGTATGTCCATACCTCTCAGTGAACCCAGATTCTAGTCCATCTAATCATATTTCCCAAAACTCCAAAGGCCGCTAATTTGTAAGCTAGATAAGTCATGTAGTTCTACAAACCATTTCAAGCTGTACTAATAATGCCTGCTTAGTGACCGTGAGCTAGAGATTACAACATCTTCACATTTTAACACCTTACTATTGTATTTTAACAAGCGTGGCTATGAGCCTTGTCCGGTTGTCCCACCCGATTGTTGTGCCATTGCTAAGTACCCGATCTTCATTTGAAATTTCGACCACAGCCTAGAGACGATTCGACTGTAATGAGTTTAGAGTGGGTCTTGTATTGTCCCGTGTATAAGAGATGTCCTGCATTCTACCTCTTTTGTTTGTTTGTTTGTTTGTTTGTTTCATTCCCACTACTTCATTTCAATTTAAAAAAAAGTGGGGGACGTCATTGAAACAGTTGAATCTGTCTGTGTGAAGCTGCTAAAAATTACTGGTCAAAAAACATCTGTGAGGAACCAAAGAAGAACAGTTTGGTTCGACTTCCGATGGCCCTGTGTTGTTGTCTTCGTACAGACCGTCAAGCAGTGTACTTTCTCTTAACTTCCTCCTTCCCTTGTCCAATAGTTCTGCCTCCACTTTCCAACCCTTGACAACAACTTAAGTCCTGAAGGTATTTGTATTTCGTCTTACTCATGCAGATATGAGTGTGTGTATGATTTATTACATCCACCACCGACAGCAGAAGATGCTGGATGTATGTATACAACAGGAAACGACATTTGTGCCAATGCAAAATTAGTCCCGTGATATTCGTACGCCGGCAGCAATTGTTATCAAATGAAAAGCAGACAAATTAAATGTATCAGATGGTTACCTATGTATAAGCGGGGAAGTAAAAATGATCCTGGCTAAGTTTAATTAATGATCAGTAACATAGCAATCGATATGACACAGCCGTATGGGTCATGGCCACGCTTTTTTTTTTAAATAGAAAAGTTTTAAGTTTAAAAATGTGAAGATGTTAGAACATGTATATCATCGGTGACACTGACAGGACTGGCATCAGCAGCCTGGTCCCTTCAGGGCAGTAATTGTCCACCGTCCAGTGATGGTAAACACATCGCACACCACTAAGTGGGATAGGCAGGGGAGAGAATCCCACCTGTGAGTTGCGTCACATGGTAGGGAAGTGAACTGGCGCGAGCATGCACACACCTGTCGTACCTAACATCCTCATGGCCATTCCTGAGTGACGTCATACTGTCCGGTGGAGTGACTCCGTGATGTCCTCCTACACCTCGATCTCACGGTTATCTCTCCTTTACCTTTTTCTTCCCCCCTTTTTTAAAAAAATTAAAAAGTAAGAGTTTGAACAGTTACAGTGTAAAGACCATCTTAACCGGACATAGTCACATATTCGACAAAGTTTTATCCTGTTTAAAGGTAGAGGGAGAAATGGCGCTGCTGACGTCAGTACTTCTACAGACTGTGGAGCACACATGCACTCAGCGCACACTACCTGCGTGTCCGTGACCGTCCTTGACACCAGGTCACAGCAAGCAAGTCCATCGATCTGTCTTCACCTGTTCACGGGCAGTGTGTCGCTACCTGGGCCTCGCCCAGTCGGACTAAGCGTGACTGAGAACTTCTTGGCGACGCCTCTTGCAACCATGGCAACGGCAAGCAGCCCTAGGGGCTTGTCGCAGGACAACAACGGAGCTGGCTCGTGGCTTCGGCGGGTGGCTTTCCGGGTAGAGCTGTGTTTTCACGAAGATTACAGCGCATGGTCTGGCAGCTTCTGTATCAAATTTCTCTTGTTTCAACAGCTTTCCTCACCCGACAATCGTAGCCACGTGGTCACATTATCACCAGGTACGTGCCCCCATTTCCCCCCAAACACCAATTCCGTGAGGATTGGCTGGTCTGGGTTCAGATCTCGTCTCTGGCCTGCTGTTGTTTCTCTGCAAGTGACATTTGTTTACTTGACTGGCTGCAGTTTTAGTCGCTGGCTCGGCGTGAAACACCCATACATCCTTCCACCCGCCAAAAAGTTGCCCTCACAGTCGTTAATCTGTGTCCTGTTGCAAAAACCTTCAGTGAACAAAGCTGTAAACAATGTTTATGTGTGTCATTGAGGCTAGTGACCTGTTTCCTGTTTATGTTAGTAAAGTGACTGAGACAGGAGCAGATGGAGGCATTCGTCGACACTATCACTTGGCTCCATTTTATACCTTCACCACCCACCTGTCCATGTCACAGAGGATTGTAGCGACTTTTTCAAGTACAGAAGGATCCTAAATGCACCCGATGACCGAATTCTAAACCGGGTGTGACTAAACTTCTCCACAAAACCATTTTAGACTTTCTCTTCTACCTACACCTCTCTCTTCTCTGAATGATTTCTTGCCAACATCGATCATTGGTCTTCTCGATGGTACATCATCATCACTCCACCCTGTCCTAAGGGAGATAATCCAAGTCTAACCGTCGGAAAATTTAAGAAAAGGGGGTAGAGGTTGTGTGGGGATTTGGAAACAGGGTACAGAGCAGGGGATGGAAGGAGTTTATTGGGAACGTTAAAGGGGAGGTGGTGGGGGAAGAAAGGACAATCGTCGTCGGGGGATAAATAAAGGAATAAAAATGACTGCAGCCGCCACCCTGAGATTATCTTCCCTTTGCCCCTCTGTGTCTGTCCTCTCAATTCTAACACACCCCCACCCCCTCCCCGACCACTGCAGTGGAAGCTACTTTGCGCAAATGTCTAAATGGTCTGCTAATTTTTGTGGCTCGCCTCTCAATGGGCGGCTGGCGCCAGGCCTGCTTAGGTATTCAGTCGCTCGGCGGTGTGAGCGCCGCCAGGCCACGCCTACCTCTGCATGCGCGCGCAGCCAGCGAGTGGAAGACGAGTGTTCACGACGGTCTCCCAAACCTTTGCACGATGAGAAAAAAAGATTATAAAAAGAAGAAAAGTGAAATGTAGTCAGCTAATAAGTCGTTATGGTTAAGTCTCGCTCAACCGATGTCGTAAGCGCGTCTATAACCTCTAACTCTTCCGCCCTCGATCTCACATAATTGCTGAACAACCGAAGAATTACTTGTAATTTTATTGATTTTTTAACTTGATTTATCAACAATTTTTCAAAGTAGAGAAATAAATAAACATTTTACTGAACTGCACTATTTTTTCGCAGCTCGTTAAGTGATTCTTTTGGTTGTTTGTTTTGTTTGTTTTTTTTTTTTGGGGGGGTTAGTGATGACCGAGACTGGAAGATGGGGTAAACGAAATGGTAGATAATATAGACAAGTACGAGATATTCATGGATAGGTAGACATTTAAAAAATGTCAACGTGAAGAAAAACATTCAGCTGAGATGCTAGAAGTAGTCTTCGAAACATGTTCGACAACTCATCTTTTTTAGGTCCTTTTCTGATTTACCTCCCCCTCCCCCTTCTCACATCATCCATCCACCTCGCTTTTGTCTGCAGCTTTTTCTCATTCTAAGATTTTCATCGCTTTCCCGTTGGGGGGAGATAACGAGAGTCTGGTAGTCATTGCGAACTCACCTCGCGGACCGCGTGTTTCAAGCCAGCGCGTCCAAACCGTCAATCAACACTCCGCGTGCCTGTCAGTCACAGAGCCCGAGGGTGTGGGCGTGGCCTAGTGGCGCCTGGGGTTTGAGGTGTCTGGCGATACAAGCGGCTGTGCCCTCGGCCGCCGTCGCCAGCAACGTCACGGCTGCTTGTGTGGGCCCGTGTGGGCCGAGCCTCTCAATCACAAGCCCAAACGATTCTCCTTTTGTGGTGGTTACTACTTACCAACACGTATTTCCTTTAGTGTGTCGTGAACTAGTCCCCACACATTCTGAACTCATCCGAAAAAAAGCGTTTTCTTCTTCAATGCTTTTGCGTTCGTTTCACCGAGGGAAGCTTAAAACTCGCGGACTGACTGAGGGAAGCTAATTAATTCATTCGAGCCCGACGAAACTCTGGGAGAGTGTCAGCCCCGCTGTGTTGACACTCCGTCAGCACTGATAAAGAGCTCACGGTCCGGAGACAGGCTGTCTGCACCTCTCGCCGCCATGGCCAGCCCCGCTCTTCACTCGCCACCGCTGATTGGTCCGCTCCGCGCAGCCGACCAATGACGACGCCGCTCCGTCAGACGTATGATGTATCGGGCCTGGAAATATTGTCGATAAGCGAGCCTCCGGCGCTAGGCTTGTCAGTTGCCATATATCGTTTTTCTGCTTGCCTCGCACGAGGGTTTGTTGAGAGAGCCACTTGGTTCACTCTCTAGCCTTTGCTACCGGGGGCCAGCTGTACACGTTGGGAGCGCCACTGGGTTGCAGTGGTTCTTCGTCGGTCGGTCGCCGTGGTGGTGGTGGTAGGCTGCAGCGGTCGATGTTTTGTGAGGAGAACTGTGAGAGCAAGGTCGGAGGTCACAGCGAGGAGAATTTCGCTCCGATGGAAGGCTGGGAGAGGTCCTGCTGCTACTGCGTGTGACATCGAGGGTTTCTGTCCCGTCTGCCGAGTGGAATGAGTCTCCTGGCGGCTGGAGCAAGTAACCTTATATGACAGTCACCGGGTGGTCATGTCAGTCTTGTCGTGTGTGTGTTTGTAGCTGTGAAACGAGACGCGAGACACTGACGCCGAGAGAGACGAGGAGGGAGGAGAGAGAGAGAGAAGAAGGACAGACGCTGTGGTTGTTGTCCTGTCTCGCTTTGCAGTAAGAACATTTCACCTTGTTTTAGTCTCCACGGTTACCAGACCAGCCAGCCTCCATCGAGGAAGGAGAGCGCAGGATGGCTTTCCCTCATCATTTTTTTCCTCTCGACTACTACGCTGGCCAGGCCCCGTTCTTCTCGCCTCACCTGGGCTATCACACCATGTCACCTTTGCTCAAGTTTCCTCTCCGGGGCAACGCTCTGCTGCCCTCAGAGTTCTTGCATGCAGCAGACCCCTACGGTGCCATGAGGGGAGTCGGGGTGCCCCCACCGCTGGATGGTGGGGTGGACGCAGACGTGAAGGATGACCCCAGCGCTGAACTCGAGGGTCTGGACTTGTGGAAACAGTTTAACAAGCTGGGCACGGAGATGGTCATTACCAAGTCAGGCAGGTAAGAAGTCTGCTAGTCCTCCACATCCTTATCTACACACTTGTCACCTCTGTCGTCTCTTCATGACGATGAAGTTAATGATGATAAATATGATGACACTTATTTCAAACAATAAGGTAAACTTTAATAATGATATCAATGACAGATTAAAAATTATGGGTCTCTTTCAATACCAGCTGTTGATGATAAATATGATGATAAAATGATGATCATTGCTATGGTGATGATTAATATAGAGTATGGTCTTACCTGCCTTCTTATAATGATTATGAAAATATAGGTTAATATAAGGAAAATAATATAAAAATATATAAAATAATATAAGGAAAGCACTTTTATGTTTACAATAATAACTGGAGTGTAAACATTATGGCTGTTTACAATAATTATAGTAAACCAGTCTGTAATATAAAGACAAAAAGAAATCATAAAGAACAGACAGGTATGTCTTAATCCAGCAACATTAATTTCATTGTCATGCTAATCTGGGATTATCAGTTGGGATGTGAACAGTAAAGAAAGAACTGAAGCTGAGGATGAAAAGAGATTAACAAGGTCTTAAGGCTATGATTATCTTTATCTTTATTATCTTTATCTTCATCATCCTGAAACAGTAATTACTGTCACAAAATATTTAATTTAATTTCCTGACACAAGTTTGTGTTGTTTACTTTCCTTATGAACAACATGGAGATGTCAGTTCTGAGAAATTAATTCACTTGGGAAGCTTTTACATTAAAAGCCTTAATGTCTGAAAGCTGAAGATTTTTTAGTGTGGAATTGTAATTGAAATATTTTTAATTTTATTCATTCTGGGCTGTTAAGCACATACTTTATGGCCGGCGAAGACGGTTGCACAACTCGTCAGCTCACCCATTAGAACTATAAAAAGTGGATTTGTTGAAAAATTTTCTATACATTCTGTAACCTTTTGACCTGAGAGAAAGAAGAGTTTTTAAAGCCGCAGTGCATCACAAAGCTTTTAAGTCCGGGGATGTGCAGGTGAAAATAGGGATGTGCAGGTGAATAGCCTCACTCTCTCAAACCTGTTTTGGTATCATTGATCTACTGCAGCTCGTGTGAACGAAAGTAAACATCATCTATCTAAGCATGGTTGATGCCATGAACACAGAGATCAGGGGATAACTGACAGTTGTTTGCCAGTCAGACTCTGAGAGAGAAAGTTTGTGGGAGAGAGAGAGAGAGAGTATACCTGGGGTGAACTGTGTGTTTTCCTCCAGTATGAAGGTTGCAGGAGGAAAGAAGTGAGGCTGAGTAGTAGATTGGGGTGGGTGGGTTAATGTGCTTTTATGGAAATTCATTCGTTTTATATATAGAACGAGAAACGGGTACTTTACGTTTTTTACTTACTTTAAGCTTCACAGTTCAGCTCATTACTGAACTCATTCTAGAAGAGTTTAGCGATAACATCTAACATCAAGAATCCCCTAAACACAACCAAGACAAAAGCTTGATTTTTTTAAATACCACAGCCTGCCGAGAGAGATACTCAGATATCTAGTACAAACACAAATGTTTACTAAATTGTTGTCACAGAAACAATCATGAAAACATATTTTGTTGGAATATTCCTCCTACCCCTCACAGTTCTGTTTGGTAAACCTCTCTCTCGCACACCTCCGTGTTAATGTGTCTAGTATTTACTACACCCTGGTGGTAACACCCCTGGGAAGTGGCAAGCGTTACAAGTGAGAAGGTAGTGAGTAGAGGGAGGTGTATGTATACAGTAAAGGATGCCGGGGACTCGTGTCCGACTCTGTTACTGCAGCTGTAGAGTAGGGGGAACGTATCATGTGTGTGGGGGGTAGGTGTGTGTGTGTGTGGGGGAGTGTGGGTGTGAGTGTGTGTGCGCGTGAGTGTGTCTGCGTGTGTGTGTGTGATGGGGAGGAGGCGCGTGTTTGATGACAGGCGTAGATAACGCAGGGCTCGTGCGTTGCATGCCGCGCCAGGGCTTTTTTCGTCGACGAGCCAGGCTCCCAGACTCATCAATAAAGAGCCACTGGCGCTAGAAATCGATTCACAACAACGGTGATGAGGTTTCGTTGCTTTTCTCTTTCCCTCTCGGACATCCCCCTCTCCTCACCCGACCCACCCCACAACTCAAAACATCCTTCTCTTTTTTTGATTGTAGTAATTACAGTCGTACGATTCCACTTTCCTCCGATGATGTACATCTTCATCACCAGGGCTGGCGCGTGCGTTTTGTCGTGTTCTTGTGTAGAATTTTTGCGAGGGTTTGTCGAGGGTGTCACAGCTCAACATTTTTGTGAGAGTTATCGAGGGTGTCAAGTTCAAATCATCGTCGTCATCGTCACAAATTATCAAATCATCCTCATCACAATCAACTGAAAGTCGTCCTAGCCCACGATCCATCCTGTCAGTGTCATTAATCTTATTTATTATTAGTTGTCTTACACTTACTGTCCTCAAGATGCCAGTTTTTGCCAATACCACTAATTATCTTATCCGACTGGCTTCATCCTCCACATTTCCAGCCGCTGTTTAGATAACCCTTCTATTTTCTTCACAGCGCTCGTTAAGCCAGGTTTGTTCTTTTACCTGTCAGGGTATTGACACGTCAGACAGCAGCTGCAGAACTTGTACTTCATTAACTCTCTTACCTGTCTCCTCCACCCCCACCCCATACCTTTGCACGTAACCTTTGCAGAAGCAACAATTTTTTTTCAAAGAACTTAACTAGAACCAAGGCGCTAGAAAATAATAGAAAAAATACTTTTAATTCAGCAAACATGTACAGTCGTGCGTCTTAGCCAAGTCGATAACACAACAAATGCATTTGTTCAGTGCACAAAGAGAAGGTGTGTTTTCCCGTGGTTGTATAATTATTATTTTACCATTGCTTATTCTAGCGGAGACGAAAATAATCTATCGGCGAAACGTCATCGTTTGATAAGAGCGCGCATTTTAGATGTTTCGATGGCATTAATTGATCGATCAGGCAAAATATTGATGTTTGAGATTGTTCCAAAGTTTTATAGCACTTTCTGTCAAACCACTTAAAGAAAAGAGACCAATACCAGATTGAACGGTCTGTTGCTCAGAAATGGTCACGACACTTAGACATTTGCATAAAATAACAGGATCGACATAAAAAATCGGATAGACAACCGGTTGGCTTATCAAAGGTTATGTGACACCTTTCAAAACAAAGAAAAGAAAGATTTTTCAAATCCTTTCTTGCAGCACCATCTACCCTAGACACACTCACCCGGTCAGGAGTTGGTGTAAAGACAAGCTTGGATTCCAAGGCGTGACGTGTTTGTCCATCTTTGTGTTTGTTTACTAGATGGATTGTAATGACTTGGCAAGAACCAGACTATATTGCTTGACGTGTCTGTAGGTGTCAGATGTTTCATTTGCTTATTTTGAAAGATGTGCAGAGGAACTGTGTTAGAGTTTTGCGGAAATCCGCAGTTTCAATCGTGGAGTCGTTCGGACGAACGCTTTCAGAGAGTAAGGAAGGAAGGAAGGTTATAGAAGAATACATACAGATTTTTAAAAGCAAGCTGTGCTTCTAACAGTGTGAACAGGTCAAGTCGGCACAGACCAGTGCATTTTATTTATATTAATATACTTCAATCTTTTTTCCTTAAAAACAAGTTTTAGCAGAGATCGATGCAGCTTTCTTCTTGGAGGGTAAGGGATGGAGTTCAGAGCCCATATATCGAAGATTGGGAGGAGGGGAGAAGCGGAGGGGGTGATCCATCTGACATGTTCCTTCCCCTGCTTCCTCCCACCCCGCCATCACCAACACCTCATGGCTAAATTTCGCAACACTTTGTCGGAGGGGAACTAGCGACATCTTGTAGGCACCAGCAGGAGCCCTCCACACACCTTGATGACGAGCAGTCTGTGTCACATGACAGGGCTAAGTTGTGACGTGGACAGACTTTTCTTTCACTATATATTGCACTATACATTTCTGTTTCTTTTCTATTTGCAAGCGTAACAGCCTCTACTTCTAGAGACTTCTGTCAGCTTTCTACTTACCAGTGTGTACAGGCTGTACATTTGGGGAAAAAATTATCTTCTGTTTAAAAAAAGAAAAAAAAAAGAAAAAGGCGATACGCCCATGAAACCTTGTCAATATTTTGATTACCGTATTTCTAAACGAATATACTTACCAGCAAAATTGTCAGTAGCATTTTGTCTTGACAACTTTGTTACAAGATACCTCATTCACACAATTCCACCCCGTGTGGATGTCAGCCTATGGAAAGAGTTTTTATGTCAAATTAATCTGAAGTGAGGCAGTTTGGGGGTAGCCTTCAAATAATTAGGGAGCAATTAAACCTGGAAGTTATTTTTAAATCTCACTCGTTGTATTTTGATGTTATTCCAGAGGGTAAAAGGTTAAAGTTTTAAAGGATTGTGTAGTTCAGAAGGCTTGAGTTTCAAATCTCGGGGCTTACAAGTATTTAGTCCAGCAACTTTGTGGTTAAGGAGACTTGTGGTCAATCTAACTGTTGTGGTTATCAAGTATTTACTAAAATGTTTCTGTAGTTAGAAAGACTTGCTCCTGAAATCTACTCCCCGTGTTACTACTCTGGTAGCTGCATACTACATTGTAGTTTGAGACCTAATACAACAACTGAATATATTTCAGTTTCAATCTGAAATTATCTCTCTGTGCGCACGTCACACCTGTCTGTGACCATCACGTGACTGTGAAGGTCTAAGGTAGGTTAAGTGCGAGAGCTGAAGGAACACTTACATCAGTGTAATGCGACCTCACCTGGTAGTAACGCACGCGTTACTGATTTATAAAAGAAAAGAAGTTGCTGTAAACTTTTTTTTAAACTTTAATCTAACATTTACACCCCCTCAAATGTGTTCTGGTTCAAAGTTTAAGTAGATATACCTGGTGCAGATTTCTAGGCAAATATATTCGGTGTCGGGGAGAAGTGCGTGCGTATGTTATTGCGCGAAAGGACAAAAAAGTACCCTAACCGTTTCACCACAAAAACTTATATGAAATTATGTACAGTTGGGGCAGACAGGTACAGCACACTAAACTCAAATTTAAAAGATATTTGCAGAAAAAGTGTTCCATGTATTTACAGCTTTCCGGTCAAGGGTCGACCCTACATTTTGGTCGAGAAGAATGTGAAAGCGCGTGGGACGAACATAAAAAATTTATAAATATCACTGTTTATTCGAATTTCTGGTCTGCTGAATTTATTATGAAATTCCAGAAATACTTTCAACAATTATAAGCGCGTCTTAGTGAGTTTTCTGTGTTGTTATAAATTCACTTTTAAAATTTAAAAGCGATGCACTTAATGACTGTGTATACATGCGCGCGTGTTTAGACCTTGTGATATAAAAATAACATTTCCGTTACCTGTGTATACCTGTTGTTAGGATGTTGTATGTAAAGTATGTGTACCATAACCTTGTTTTGTACTCCATCAGACTGGTGATCCCATTATTTTACTTTCTTTAAAAAAGAGACTCTTGCACTTTATTTACATTTAATTATTGTTTCAGACGGCATCCATCACCTGTTCTTACCTTTTGTTGCAGACTGCGTATAGAGACACAATATCAATACTTACACACCAGTTAAAATTACATTGATTGTCCTTTTGTTTCCTCGTCTGAGAGTTTCTAAGAAACAAATAGTTAACTCGCTAATGTTTTTCTTTGTGTTTTCCTACTTTTTAAAATAAATCCTGCTCAGGAGAATTGAATACAAACCCATTTAACACCATCTTGTTATGAAAAAAAAAAAATGACACGTGTCTATTAACAGCTCTGTCACTGTAAATTATGGGAAACTTCTTAATAAAGGGGATGGAGGTGGTTGATGGAATGTCTTTGAGATTTTCTTTGAATTGTCGACTAACCTGTGGTCGATGATTATAATTCTTCAGATACAAAGATCGATGATTTATTTTCGGTGCAGAGAACTTTTCGTGCAAATGATGCCATGCTGAGTTCTTTTATCTCGAGTTACATTTTGATAAAGATGGAAGGACTGGTAGTGTACAGACTTCGTCTTTCCCTGGACACGGTTCATTAAAAAAAAATCGTTCTGTGTTGAAGAATTCCGATAATTTTATGTCGATAAATAGATAAGTGTATGCAAAGACTAACGTTGATAGACAGTCTCAAGGTGGTGGTTGATGTAGAAACTGTAAACACAAACAAGCAATTTATTGATGATGATGAGGAGGAGGAGGAGGACATGTTCTTTCCCATCTCAATTCTGCTTTCCTCCCGTGTTGTTTCAATGTTGCCAGACCATCGGGAGGCTTGCAACACACCCTTGGCTTGCTTTCTGCTACAAAGAGATTTCTGTTAATGCAACCACATCACTTGTGAGATGCCAGCAATTATAGGGATTAGGACTTGGCCTTAACCTTC
The DNA here is from genome assembly GCF_003073045.1 of Pomacea canaliculata. NCBI lineage: Eukaryota > Metazoa > Mollusca > Gastropoda > Architaenioglossa > Ampullariidae > Pomacea > Pomacea canaliculata. The sequence continues at coordinate 27,694,783 of NC_037593.1, forward strand.
TTCCCTCGGGAAGTCTCCAGATAGAATATCCAAGAAGTGTGTGTGAGTCTCTCTCTCTCTCTTTCTGTGTGTGTGTGTGTGTGTGTGATCCAATCTCCACAGCAGATCGACAACAGTTCCCCCAGCATATAAACATTCCACGCTTCACACACCCGACATCAAAGCAGGGCTGTGTAAGGGTACACTTACCACTTCTCGATGCACGTTTCTGTTCCATAATAAAACTCTGAAACACGAGAGTTGTGTGCTTCGAATGCCGATGACCCTGCTCTTTCATTTGACCCCTACAACCCACCAGGCTGGGCGAGTTTTCTCACACCTCAAATCGCCGCTCACTTCAGATTCAAGTGGCCCGGTATCTCCTTCGCATCTGAACACTAAACACTAAAAAAAATAAAGAAGATAAGACAGCGATGACGTCCTTTCTCACCATTGTTGTTCGTTGGTCTGTTGTCAAATGGACAGATTCTTGCCCCAGGTCTGTGAGAGCGAGGGAGACAGACAAATACCATAAAGAGAATTTTTTATACTTATTGTGTCACTTATAAATACTTCATTCTTCAGTAGTTCTAGAGGATGTGTAAACAGACTCCTGATGTTGGCAGGCGCGGGTTCTATAGGTAAAATCATTCAACCGAATTTTATCGTATTGGTGGGATGAATGGGTGATTGTTTTTAATCAGTTGAGGTCAGGGTTACATGATCCTGTTACAAACCTGACACTCAGTTGTAATTCTTTATTTTAAGTCAAAAGATCATTCGAGCTGATCACTTCCCAGCTGTATGGATGAAATGTAGAAGACTACCACACGGTCTTCTTTTTCTGTTATTACTTTTTAATTTCTGTTTTTGTTAGTAAATGAAAAGACATTAGTCTACTACTGCAACCATATTTGGGATATTTTAAAGAACTATTTATTACCATACCAAAAATTTTGCTTATACCGAACTCGGTTTGTTAATTATTATTATGGACACGCGGACGACCATTCCGTAGAACTAACTATGAACCAGATCCAGCAAGAAACCAGATGGGAAAGGTGAGAAAGGGGTGGGTGGATTGTGCTGAACAAACAATACCCTGAGGTGGTCGGGTGGGGTGAGTGGGGAGGTTGCATGCTTTGCTGTGAAACCCGCCATCAGTCAGGCGCGTCGGTCTTGTCTACCTTGAATGACTACCTCGCCTCACCTGAGTGTCCGTAGGGTAAAGACCCTTTAAAAAAAAACTGCCGACTGAAGGACTACCACAGTTAATCTCGATGACGACAGGTCGGCCATGCCGCTGGGCACTGAGCTCTGTGTTGTCGGGGTCACGTCGGTTCGATCAGCAGCGAGGGATGCCAGGGCGGCGTCACGGGGACAGTCTGGCGGGCTGGTTGGCTGGCCGGCCCGCCGGTGTGAGCGTTGTGGTCTGTTGGACCACCAACCAGTGCCCTTGAGTGACCACACATTGGCTGCTGAGATCCACCTCGCCAAGCCGTCCCCACCCCCCTTACTCCCCTTCCCTCAGGTAAGCGGAAGTCGACGCCGTGTCGCAGCAGTCCGCGCATGCGCAGTGAGGAGAAACATTGCCATGCTTTTAGGGCTACGCAGGTCTTTCAAGCGGTGGCAGGAGTGACAGAAGCCATTGATTATATGATTAAATTCGGACCTAGAACCAACCAAGGTACACAAGACTGCTTTTGGCGTTCGCTCTCAAACGCTCGACAGCATCACGTGAGCGTTTAACGGCACCATGCGAACGTTTGACACCCTCTCGGGAATGCTTGACAACACCGTGGTTGAAAGGGAGTTGCAAACGCCAGCTAGCAAACTGTAAGAAAATATTCATCCTCTCTCGTTCTCACTACTACATCAAGCTGACCAAAATCCGGCGATTTCAGCTTTTGGGAGGCTCTGCGGCCCCGGGTATTAGAGAACTGGACTGTTGAGCTAAAGTACTCTGGTTCGGATCTTGCTGAGGTCTGCGGTTAATGATAGCCCTACGCCCACCCAAAAACAAAAACTGATTAGAAAAGGGTGAATGGGGGAGATTATACGACGGAGGAGTTGTAACTGAGGTTAGACAGTCGACTAAAAAGAAAATTCTTTTCCCCCTCCCCCTCACACACATACACACACATACAGACAGTTCGGTCATTCGGTTCGCTGCCCTAGACTGACCCCAGGTCCAGACAGGTGCTGTAGCCGAGATGGCTGGTCAGCTAGCGGCCCACCTTGTTTGACCGCAGGCCCACACCTGCCAGGCTCCTGAGCGATGATGGGAGAGCCTGACACCTCGCTAATCATCGCCGGTATCTCACCGTGTCACTCTCCTTCGCCCTCTCCCTAGTCACGTGTCTCCCCCTCCTCTCTGTATCTCCCTCCCTCAAGCACATTAACGTACGACAGTTGACAAGTGGTCTGTGGTCACTACTGTATTTTGCCCACTTCGTGTCCAGTTCCCCCTTTGAGTGACAGGCTCAACGGCTCTTTTTTTGAATTTAGTGAAAACAATTAATTTTTACTCTTCCTCAATGTTGTTGTAACACGAGTTGCCTATTTTTCTGTTTTTATATGTTAATTTTTTTAAAATCTGTTTAGTGCGTTTAATATTATTTGCTGATATTTTTATCAATATTTTTGTATCACTATATCACTTATTATTATTGTTGTCGTTATTCAGATCAGTTGTGTTAAGAATAAGAAGTGTGCTGCATTACACCACCCTCGTGATATAATGCATACAGGAAAGTGTTCCACTTCCCATCATCACCATTAAAAAAAATGAGAAAACGAAATAAAACCCCTACGGGCATCGTAATTGTCCTTATATTAAATTGATTTTATCTAAATTCGAATTAAAATTCCCGAAACGTTCAGAGTAATTTACACATGAGTGCCTTTTCCAATGGTAGGGGTCAAGAGGAATCATTTTTTAATGGTGCGGATAGAAGGGAAAAGGAAGAATCAAATATAACGGTTGAAGAAAGGGTCGAGCGTATTAGAAGAGGCGCAGGAGGAATGAAAATAGATGTTGTGGCAGGTATGGTTGTATCGACTGCACTCCTCCTCCTCCCCCTCCTCTTACCACCACCACTACCACCATCCAAGACGCAGACGTGTTGTCACAGACTTTGGCGAACTTATCGTCGGCTCTCTAATCGCGGGGACGAGAAGACATCGATCCCGAGACAACACCGCCGCCGATGCCGTTGATGGCCGTCGGACCCTTTCATGTCTACCCGCCGAGGATTTGCACGCGGGTGTCTTCGTGAGCGCGCTGGGCTGTGTCCGCCGTTTCTTTGCCGGGTGCTATTCACACACCCGCGCCACCCCACCCCGATAAGAACCGTATGGGCGACGACAGTCTCCCGGCTCATTCTTTCTCTCCTTCTCACACTCTCTTTCACATAGACACACCATCTCTCTCTCTCACCCACTCTGTCGGTCCTGCAGCTTCGTTCAACCTTCACCTTCACATCTACTTTACATCTTCTTTGTTATTTTATAGATTTTAGGGGCCGTAACTCAGGGCGACGTTTTGCATAATATTTGAATCCTTAATTCAATCGCTCCTCGTTAATTTTTTTTCAACGTGCCGCCAACTCCTTTATTAGTATATTTTTTTAGCATTGTGCATGTGTGTGTGTGTGCGTGCGTGCTAACTGCTATTATACGGCCGCGAGCCCCCACACGTCGCCCGAGGGACATTTACGAGCCATTTGCGCCCCTCCGCGTGATGTGCGCTCGTCGTCCTCAGCCGATCAACAGCGCGACTCCTGTAGGCACCTCGGCGAGTAGAAGCCTAATCTCGAGGTAAGTAATCACACTGAGGCTGACGTGCTTACCCCGGGGATAGGCAGGCGTGCAGACAGACACACACGCGCGCGCGCACGTTTCCTAAAAGAAAGAAAAAAGGGGAGAAAGTAAAGGAATATTTTAAGAGAGGAGAGAGAAAGACTACTGACAGTATGGAATGAGAGAGTGTGGGAAGGGCTGAACAGAAAGAATAAGTCGCACTTTCATGAATGAGATGTTGCCTGTGATATACAGGTGTATGTGCCGAGCCTCGTTCTCACCTCGGTTTTTACAACAAAAAGGGTTTTTGTTTCGATCTATGCAATGTCTACGTTTACATTCGCGTAGTATGGCACCAGACATGATGAGACAATTGTAAAAGAAATTTGTCTCATTTTTAGGTTATTTTCTTTTATTCCAGTAACCAGATAAGTAAATCACAAGCAGTATTTACTTAAAATTAATGTTTAATGACCACCAAGAGGTGAACGTAAATTTTTCTGAGGCCTTACCGAGTGTCTGCGTGTATGTCTTGACTTAACAAAGTGTTTCTTAATTAAATAAAACCAAATTGATGGTCACAAGGGCGATGAGCAGCGCGATGGTCAGACATGGACATCGGGTTAAGGTCACGTGGGGTCGGGACGGGAGATAGCTTTTTACAACCAAGTCACGTGGTTGTTTTTTTTTAAACTGTAGTATGGAGCCGGTTGCATGAGCAGCTACATACATCAGGTTTACCATAAATTTTAACTCTCCTGAACCGCAGACCTCAATTACAGGTAGTCCAAGGATCACCAACCTCTGAGTTGAGTGGACATAATTACGAACGAGCCTATTAATGTAGACAAAACTACAAACGGTACATGAAACGATCGCTAGTTATTTTTTTCTGCTATTCGCATTTTACAGGGTTTACCTGTGTTTCTGAAGTAAGGAAGCCCTGACTACGAACCCAGGGGCTGTAGCTCGGTCTTCGTACCCCAGGCTGGGTGGATGTAAGTGTCAGAGGTAGGAACGGCGGGTGTGCGTGTAAGCAACGCACGCCCTCGTCAGCACGATGACTTGATAGAGTCTTCGGAGGCGTCGTTGGTGTCGTTATCAGCTTCCGCCGACTCCTGCTGCGCGGCGCCCCTGTTCCTCTAATCGCGCCGACGGCTCAGGTGAGAGAGCGCCTACCCCTAACACCAACACCCCCCTCCTGTAACTATCCGCAACGGTGTTACCTAACGTAATTCACAGCCGCCTCCCCAAGTCTGCGCGCGCGCCTAACATGGCCGCGGTTTCCCAGCCACTTCCGGTGGTAAATCAGTCATCATGATGAACTAGAGCTCCTTCTGAGCAAATGAAGAGCATCATTTTCTCTTTAACTCTCAACCGTACTTCTTCCCCTCCCTCATTCCCAAACCCCTTCTCCTTCCGTCCCTCAACCCAGCGTTCGCATTTCGTTCGGGTAGATCTGTAGAGTTCGGAGGTCGCGAAATTTCTTTGTAATACGGTTTCTCCAGCCTACCGATGCCATCAGGCGCACGGAACAGGAGAAGGTAATTGCCTGCTGGGTTACACACCCCTTTTTGCTGTGCCTGGGCCTCGTAGATTTATCTTCTCCGTCACCTCTACCCACCCCGTGCCTCCTTGTGGTTGAGCGTCCATGCTCCCCTCCCCTCCTTCCTTTCTTCCCTGGGTTTTGTTTCCGCTGTAAGTCTGCCAAGTAGCGCCCCCTTGTAAATCTTTATTGTGCGGCGGTGTCGCCGCGTGGACTGGCGTTGAGCCCTTATCTGCAGACGTGAGGGTGAGAGACTGCCGCAAACACTCACCTACGGCCTGAAACAATACAATAGCTGCTCCCCGTGTTGACTCGGCCAGCCGACAAGATGGCTGCCCTCGACAAGGGAAGAACAAAACGACTCGGGTCTTCGCGCGACTAAGAGAAGTGGCTTCCACCAACAAACTCACTCATCCAGCACTTTAGTTATTTATTTATTGTTTGATTTGTTTGGGTTTTTTTTTTTTTTAGGTATTGTAACCTGAACCCCATCCTTGTCCTAAAAACAATTCAAAACAACTGAGAAGCGGAAAGACTGTCTAGGTTAAGGTAAAAAAGTGGAATCAAAGTAGCTTGGCGGCTTTTTTGTTTGTTTTGATGTTTGTGTGGGTGAAGGGGGTAGAGGGTTAAAAGACTAAAGACATCATGCAATTGTGGTGCTAGCACCCTCGATTAAATCTCGACGCTCTAAGCACGAAAGAGAAGAAAAAATAGAGGGAGAAAGAAAGACGCCTACGTCTCAAAGGGGTGGGTCGGTAGCGTATTTGCGGGTACATGTGTTTGTTCTGAACGGGTGTTATCTGCACACCTTATCGTCGCCAGACTGTCTCGGCGTGTTGGGGGTAGCACTCGGGTAGATGGCGCCTCCGATGCAGTCTGCGGCTCGACCACCCCGACTACCTGTACTTTTCTGCGATCAGATGAGAGGACGGTGTTCGTGTCACCTCCACCTTTCGGGGTTGACGACGACGCCATGAAGCTTTTGCCCTGTAACCATGGCAACAAAGAGGTCGGTGGGAAGTGCCTGGACGTTTGGACAAGTCAGGGAATGGAGTTGGACATGTGATGTCGTCGGGGGCGATGGAAGTCTGTGAGAGGTAGAACTGGAAAGTTGTGTCCTGAAGAAGTCCGAAAGATTTGAAACATCGTTAACCACAACCCCTGATAAGAACAAAGAAGGCAGTTATCTAGTGTCGTCTACGGGCAATTGGCACGTGAGCCCGTAAAGAAAAGTGTGGAACGAAGGTATCTGACCTTTGAGAGAAGCGAATGCGGTACCCTCTGAGTCTCACCTGCCTCCTTATTGAAGATGTGAATCTCTTCTTACCTTCCGCTCTCATTCTCACGTTCACTTTCCTACAGTTCCATTTCCCTCTTTATCAAATCGTTCTTCTTTCCACAACCCTTTTCCTGTCTTTACTTCTCATTCTCTTTACCTTTCATCCACTCTCCCCCCATCTCTCCTTTCCTGTCTCAACAGAATCATTAAAAGTACGACCGACCTGATTCTCTCCTTCTCTAAACCGATTCAGCCAACCAATTCATATTATGTTCGCCGATCAAGAAATAATATACTCAACTGTCCTACTTTCGGTGGGACATTCTGGGCCGAGGCTTCCTCTCAAGAAAGGCCAGCAGACTGGCTGGCCTCGTCGGCCCTTCATCGGCCCAAGTGCGGGCCTGCCGACGCCTCCTAGCGCCATCTTGCGGATGCTCTTGAAATTTTCTGCCGTCCTTCTGAGCTTGTCTTGGTTGTCTACGACTGCGGCTTGCTTTTGTTCTCACACCCTATTGTTGTGCACAACACTGAAGTGCCGTGTATGGTGAGTGGCCCTGCGCTCGAGCGCAGCCGTCGAGAAGTTGGCGGAAGAGCGTCCTTCACCCTTCGCCCTCACCGGAAGACAACTTCACGCCTGCGCGGTCAGCCTGCTTTTGGTGTGTGAGAACGTCCTTCAGACAAGCGAGTCACGCGACTGCTTTGTTGATGTTCTCAGTCTCCCTCTCTCTGTCTCGCTCGCACACATTCGTATGGGCGAGAGCTAATTTGTTCGTCGCCTCGTGAAAAAAAAATTCTCGTTTGTGTGCGTGTGCGTTCCATTCTCATTACCTTCACGTTTTCTTCTCTCTTCATAAATCTTTTTACACAGGTTTTGTTCTTTTCAGTTGAAACACATGTACGGAACTTTATCCTCATCAACTGCAAATTTTCCGTTTTCCTTAGGCGCCTGATGTAGTTCAGGACCAGACTACTCGGTGCTCGTAGTTCAAATCCCATGGTTTTTTTTTTTTTTTTTTTTTGTGATCTTCTCATTCAAGGGGCGGGTTGTTAGGTGAAGACCGTATATCGTCTCTGAAGAGCTTCTTGACAAACGATCATTCGAGGCAGACGACACGTCTGCTCCATGATTGTTCTAGAACGTGTAGGCACGTGCACCGCCCAGCCATAGATCGTCTTTATGTTGAGATATATATGTATGTATAATTTTTGTGCCCGGAGACGGTTGTTGAAGTGTTGTAAATACACAAATATATGAAGAGAGAGAGAGAATGTGAGACAGAGAGAATAAAACAAGGCTTTGATGCATTGCAATCGCTGAATTGAATACGATGTCTGTCTGACCGTCTGTCTGTCTGACAACGAGCAGAAGATGTGCCACGTGGCTTCACACGTCCACCTGAATATTCAGTCTGTAATGTTAAACATCAGAGTATAGTCACATTCGCGAAAAGCTGTCGACAGAAATTAATCTCACTCACACCCACACAATATATATATCTACACAAACACAGAAAACGCTTTACGCGCCACCTATCAATAGATTACCTGCCTACCCAACATGTTTCCAGGTGTTGCAGGCGGTTTATCTGTATGCAAGAGTAGCCATGAAGCCGGCAATTAATTAAACCATTTGTTCCATCCACAGACCCGCTGGCTTCACACGTCCAGGCCGCGCTTATCCCGACTAGTCAGTCCGTGACATCCAAAGTCAGTGACCGTGACCGCCCCGTGACAGCTTCATTGAACTGTGCTTATTGATCGCTCCTGGCTCGCTCCCCGCTGTGCGGCGCCACTGCTTGCCGCTCGCTCCAGCCCCACATCTCGCTCCCTCTTTCTTTCTTTTTTTAAAAAATTTTATTTTTATTATTATTTAAACGAAGGTGTGCGTTTCCGTAAATTGCCTTCGCGTCGCACTGCGCAGGCCCGGAAATACACTGTTACGGAAATGCAGACACAAACGCCTGAGGCACCAACTTCTGTTTATGACACATTCCCTCGTCATTTCCTTTTTTTTTTTTTTAATACTTCTCCTTGGAGAATATTGTACTTTTTAGAAAAATTGTCTTCCTTGGCATTACCCTGGTTTCAGTTTTTTTTCTTTTGTTTTGTTTTGTTTTTTGTTTTGTTTTTTTTGAAAAAAGTCTTCTGGACTAGATGAGCATGTCTGCATCCATATGATTAAGTGCTCTTTAGCGGCCATTTCCTCTGCAAGGCCACTTAATGTAAGAGAAAGGATAGTGTTAAAAGATCTTATAACAACCTCAATGTTTAGATGTTCAAGCTTTTTGCTTTTTTTTCTGTTTTAAAATTCTGTTCGAAGATGCGGCTGTTGAGAAGGTGCTTCAAGATTGGGTTCGCTTTTAACAGAACACGAGCAATGTGCGGGTGTCGGGTGGAAAGTAAGATGGCGGCATATACTTGGTGGAGGAGGGGAAGACTGGGGGGAAGATGAAAATCGAAGGCTTCTCCAGGGATTTTTTTTTCTCCCTTTTTTTTTTTTTTAGCTCACTTGTTACACGCTCGCACACACACTGACATAAATATCTAATGACACACAGTAGAAATTCTGTTTACTTTAGATGCGCCGATTAGCTGTTTAGTTTACACACGCGGGACCCACTTGAAGCCGTGGCGCCAGCACCGAGAGGGTTAAATCTTCCTCCCGCTCCTAGTTTTCCTTCGTCAGCGGGAGATGAATGCGTGCGATAACGGAGTAATCGGACTTGATATTTGCCATTTTATATACATGGAAAGGGAGGCGGTAAGTAGGTTGGGCAACAGTCAGATGCGCGTCTTCCATCAGCCCGACAAGGAATTTATTCTCCTTCCCTTCTTCCCCTGAATTTCTGTCGCGTTGCCCTTCGGTTTTCCTCTTTCCTCCAAGCTCAACCTTCTTCCTCCCATTCCTCCCTTTCCCCTGCTGTGGAGCCTGACGCGGTGAGGAGAGATCAGAGACGGGAGGGCGGAGGCGGGTTATCTTAATCGGCAGATTAGATGCTAATTACGGGAATCAATCTTAACAGGGGGAGCCAATACACCCAGCACCGCCTTCTCCGTGTCGCCATGAAGGCGAGGGGCAGCGGCCACGACCTCCGTCGCAATATTGCGATGTCAAAGTTAGGAGTGATGAAAATATACTGGGAAATTTTGTATTTACAAATGCGACATTTGCACTTTCTGAAAAAACGTGCATGATTCACACGTCGCACGCGCAACAGCACAGAGAGAGAGAGACAGAGACAGATGACATCTTTTATGACAATGGCGACAGCTAGGGTGTGAAAACATTTCTCTGTGAGTTTAGCATATGTTGTGGCTACACCACAGAAAAACACACAGATATTTACAGTTCCTCAATTTGAACTTTGCATTTATTTTGAATGTCGAGCTATTGTGACGACAGTTCTATTTTAAGAACAACGATTGTTTATAATTGACATAGGATGATTGTCGTGAAAGGGTCACCAGGTCAGGCAAGGTTTAGAAATGTTAAAATTTGTTTTGAAAGTTCCGGGCGCCTCTGTACCTGTTTACTGTCTCTTGTTTTGAATTACAGAGAGCGAGAATAAACGTGGCGCAACACGTGTTCATCGTAGTTGCTGACGTCACTCAATTTGAACACGTGACTACCGCACATGCGCTGAAGGAAGCCAACGTTAAAAAAAAAAATCAAAGGAAAAGGAGGGACAAAAAGAGAACATATCCATTAAGAAAGAGGACTAAATAAAAAGATGTGCGATAGGGATCCCTTTGGTGTGGAAAATAATCACGTGACTGATCTAGGTGCTGCTACCTGGTAGCTCCCCTTTTCCCATGTTGCAAATGTGGAACTGATTGTGTTAGGGTAGGAGGAACGGAGCTACAGCGAGCTCCAGGGAACTATTCTGATAGTTGCGGAATTTTTTTAATGGTTTCCACGATCATTGTTCAATTATTGCAGTCAACTGATGCAATGTGTTGCCCAAGGTTATCTGCCCTTCTTCTCTGTTTTTATTTAGCCCTGGCGCTTGTTTGAAGGTGGGAAATGGACGATGGTACACTAATCTTAAAAAAAAAGTCAAAAAAAAAAAACCACATCAATGATGATTTAATAATTGTTTTAATAAAAAGAATCCACATACACAATTTGCTGAGTAGCGATTCCCGATGCTTCGAGTTGGAGACATTTTCGATTGCACAGGCTGATGGCGAATCTGTTGCAGTAGTCGATAACGTCTCCATAACGTGATTTCCGTTCCCACGTTATTACGTCTACGTCTGGTCTCGACAGCACATGCCCACCCAGTTGTCACGTGACCGCGCTAGATCGCGATGATACTTGTAGAGAGTGTGTGTGTGTGTTTTGTGTGCGTGTGTTTGTGTGTGAGTTGTGCGTGTGTGTGTGTTAAGCGTATGAGTGCACTTCCTTCCTGAGCCCGGAAGTCCGCTGAGCCCTGTGTTTGCAATGTGTCAAATTTTTTCCCCTCCACTGTTAAGGAAGTGGGTCCAATCTTGTGTCTGCGTTATGTCACATCTCTCTCTCTCCTGGATTCTGCACGTTCCTGACGCCTCTACGTCACACTTTCTTTGTTCTGATACCCGCCTATTTAATTATCGGTCAGAAAGTGTCACGTGGTTTGTATGGTCAGCAAGCTCTCCTATTCCCTTCCCCCTCACCAAAGTGAGGAAGGTATGCTCATAAACTCCGTATTTCTACAAATAAAGTTTAATTACCATTTAAAGTGGTTTTACGAGAGTTGAGCGAGTTCTTTTTTCCTTGATTCCTCGCTCGGGAAAACTGATTAAAACAGAAAGTTTAGGCGTCACTCTGATCGATGAGTAAAGGACTATGTCCATTGGGGAATGTATATGAACAAGGTTTGAGTGGCTGCTATATATCAAAATTTATCCCACAAATTCATTCTACAGTGTGGGCTGCAGGACATACAGAACCACTACTTCGGCAAGTGTTGGAATAACTGTGATTCTCAGATGATTAATGATTTCGTTATCAACATATATTGTTTTTTTTTTAATGCCAGTTGCTGATAAACAATCACCACTGTCTCTGTGTGTATGTGTGTGTTTGTCTAGGCGAATTTTCCCGCCATACAAAGTGCGACTGTCGGGGCTGGACAAGAAGTCCAAGTACATCCTGCTGATGGACATCGTGCCTGTCGACGACTGTCGCTACAAGTTCCACAACGGCAAGTGGATGGTGGCCGGCAAGGCCGACCCCGAGATGCCCAGGCGGGTGTACATCCACCCAGACTCCCCAGCACGGGTGAGCAGTGGATGCAGAAGATTGTCTCCTTCCACAAGATCAAGCTGACCAACAACATCTCGGACAAAAACGGATATGTGAGTAGCAGATGATTCTTTGGATATTTTCTGGAGCTTCATCTTCATTTTAAATTTTTTTTAAACTGTTCTTTCTGAAATTAGAGTATCATTGTTAGTTCGTTCATTCGTAAACCTTTGTCGTAAAATGTACATCGACTGTCACGAATATAGGATGGCGAACAGCTTGACCTCCCGAGCCCCAGTCCCCCACCAGACACGACACATAAAAGTCACACTACACTAACCAGTAGCCAGCGAGCCGCGTCCAGCTAATATTCTCAATCAGACCGACGCCTGTCCGTGACGCTCCAACAGCTTTTCGTCCCTTAACCCCTCCCTTTTCCTCCCCCGATTCCCCATTTTCCCCCTGCTTTCCTCTCCAACTCCACTCCACTCCTCTCCCCATCTCCCTAGCAGCCTCGCTCCCTGCCTGCCTCCCTGCGCCTGTCCTCTCGACAGTCAGTGCAGTCTGACACGCACCAGACGCACGGACAGCACTCCTCCCTGCACTCCCCCACCCCTGCCCCCAGGGTCACGCACTAGGTAGCGCGTGAGCGCGTCGCCATGGAGTCGGGAGCGGGGAGGTTACGTACCGGGTGCCACGCTCATCGTAATGGCGCTTGAAGGGTACACACCAGGCCGCTCGTTTCATCTCTTCTCCATCGTCCCAGTCTCTCTCTCTGGTGTGTGCTATCCATCTTCCTCTCACTTGCACGGCATCCAAAGCATGAGCCGAGACTTCTTGACATCTTTGTATAGTTTTAAAAAAGTGACCGTTATTAATTGTGCAGGTCTCACTAAAAAAAAAAAATAATAAAAATAAATAAAAATAAAAGTTTGAGACTAATAAAAAAAAAGGACGTAATATGGATGAAATATCTGAAATTTCGGTCATAAGCGTTAATGTATTTTTTAAGTAACGGAGATGGAGGAGGAGGAGGAAGCATTACACACATTACGACTCATTCAATCATTTAGGCAAAGTGGCTTTGCGTTTCATGTTGCAAAATGTTCTTGTGGGAAATCATGAACACATAAACAATTTTTATGGAAGTCGCAATTAGGGATTAGGGCGAAATGGACCAGTCTCGGTTAGCCAAGAACAAGCGAGAGCAGGACGGGACTTGACGGGGAGGGTGTTGGAGGGATGGAGGGGATGGGATGCAAGGGAGGGGAGGTTGATGGGTTGTCGCTGTACCTGGCTGTTGTACAACGGGAGGGAGCGCAACGTCATGCAAGCGCCGGCGTGCAGCGAGTCGCGTTGGTTCGCTCGGCCAGCTCTCGCGTTGTTGCGGTCCGTCGCGGGACGGCCGCCGCTGTTGCTGCTGTTGCTGTTGCTGCTGCCGCCTCTGGCGCTGACGGAGTCAAGGGGAGGCAAGATCGATGGTTGCCTCAGCTGTTACCAGATGCACCGCTGCCACATGACAGCTTGTGTTTAAAGTCTTCGCCGAGTACAATGAGTTTGATTTTTTTATTTTAATGAATGAGTTGAGGTACCATTCCCCGAAATCTTAAATAAAACTCTCGCTTTGCTCGGTTACAATTCTCACCTAGGTTTTGGAAGGAGGTCACGGCCTCTTGCTGTGACGCGTCGTCAATAAATTAAAAGTCGGTTAGCTGGTTGAGCCACACCTCATTAAGCTCTGTAGTCGACTGCGGTGTATGATGACTTCATCGGTTGGAATTTAGGTCAATCCAGAGGTGATCATCTTTAAAAAAAAAATTCTGAAAGCGTATTTTAGTTAAACCGCTATTCTTGTTGACTAATCGTGTTTGATGCGCGGGTTCGGCTTTAAACGCTACGCGCAAGGTAGATCCCTCGTTAAACACTATCCCCTCCTCCATGTTTTTGTTTTTGTTTTTGTTTATTTTTTTGGCAATCATGTCCTGTAAGTCTTGTAGGGTGGTAATGGTGCCGTGAAGAGGGTAATTTTCAAGATGTCAAACCTACAGGAGGGTTAGTGTGGTAGCCGTTGATTAGGTCAGATGGAGGAGGTTACACATACATTGGAGGGCTTCCTATCATTCGGGTAGGTTGGCGATGGTGTCAGAGAGAGAGAGGCGAGGTAGGGCTTGAGCTTACTAATGTTGTATGATCTTGTTTATATACGTTATCAGATTCTTATCAGAGTAAATAAGCCTTGTGTTGTGCCATTTTTTTTAAAATTCTGAAAGGTCGGTTTGTCTTTGTCTACACCTCAGGTTCCACTGTCTAAAGCTTAGGAATGCTAAGGGCTACATTCTACACTTTAGTTCACTAACCTTTATTTATATTTATTTCAAAATGAGATTACGACCTTTTTTTTAAAATGTAACATCTTATTTATGTCATCTTATCGTATAGTCGACAACTTCAGCTTTTAAAAAAATTAACTTTAAGGTTAATTAATTTATACCTCGTAAAGGAAAGTTTATTGGTCATCTTTTTTGTAAGTAAATAAAATAAATAAATAAGTTTTTTCCTAGAACTAGGAATTATGTTGGAAAAGTGTACAAAGACAGTGAGACACTGCAGGCACCACTCAGTAGTGCAGTCCGTGGTTTGTATCTCGGTTATTCAAGTAAAATACATGCAGTACCCTCGTCTAGCTTTCTTTTCAAATTTTTTCCCACGTCTGGGACAAAAATCTTTAAACTTTGCATACGCGAGTTTCTTGAAGGTTTGCTGAAATTGCTCAAGTCTGACCTCTCCTTTGGATGTGTCATGGCGCAGGCACCGCCCAGCTGAAATTATGGGCTTTGCGGGTGCAGCCAGCGCGTGTCCCGTCAAGCGTGACTGCACGAGAACCCGCTTTGAAAGTGGCGAGTGGGGAAGGTTGTCTTCCTCCCCGCCCACACAAAACACGACAGAAAGGAGGTCACGGCTGGCTGGTCTCGGTAGAACTCGCACTAATCAGAGCGCTTATTACATCACAAGGACGCGGTGTCGGCGACGGGTACCCGAGTACTCGAGTCACCAGACGTCAAAAGCGACTCCGTTCCGCGTCGATGAACAAAACGCATGGCGGTAATTGTAGAGCGTGCACACAATGCGCCACCTTTTTTTTTTTATTGGTGGAGAACTGCAATCAGAGGCGTGAAACACTCCGAAGGAGATCGGGAGGAGTACATACATGCTTGGCAGAAAGGACTCGGCTGTCGCTCGTTCTTGTTTGTTTGCAGTCTGTCTCTCTGTCTCTCTCACACACATACACACCCGAAACAGCGATGCTATCTGGGTTAGGGAAGGTAGGAAGGGTAGCGCCGATCTGTCAGTTTTAATGAGAAATATGATGGCGTCACGTTGATGAACTTTCTCGATAAAGTCGCCTCGAATTAGCACAAACCGCGCAGCATATTCACTGCGGCGGGTGGCGGCGGCGCCCATGCACCTCATCCTCCACCCGCACCCGGGAGGGTCGGTGGCAGAACTCGGTCTGACGCACCTGTCGGTGTTGTCTTCGAGGGTTAGCTGGACAGCCGAGGCCCCCGTGCACGGAGAAGGAGGAGGGAGCCTCGCTCAAAGAGACCGCGCGGCATTGCGGCGCGGTAGGCGGCAGACGCGCGGCGGTGGGGCAGGGCGCCCGCGCAGACATTTTACGGTTGCCGTAAAGCGAGGGCCGCCGACACTTGCGATGCCGGCCTGGCTCCGCCTGTCTCTTCCCATCTCTTAGCCCTAGAATGTGGCACAAGTCACTTGTCTGCTGTGGAACTGTTAGCCCTAGAGTGAGGCGCAAGTCGGTGTCACGTGGCTTGTCAGGCCTCGTAAGTGTGGCGCAAGTCACTGGGTCAACTTTCGTTTGATAATAATTTTTTTAAAAAGTTATAACAGCATTCGGAAAAAGTTGTATGCTCTTTAAAACCAGTGGCACACAGACTTTTTCCCACCCTTAACATAAGTCGTATTTTTTAAACATCCTTATCGAAAATAAAAATAGAAATAAAAGCATTTTCGTATTCCCATCATGAACGGCTTCTTGTTCTTCTTAAAAAAAAAAAAAAATAATAATAAAAACCCAAGAAAGACCCTTAACTAATTTCTCATTTCTTGTTAGCTCCGTTTTCAATTTATTGTTGGATGTAGAGAAGAATGATAATGGTAACACGTCTGGAAAGTCTTAATTTCTGTTGCGGGGCTGGTAGAAGCAAAATGGAGTCATCTGATTCAATATAACTATTCATTGAATAATAAAACGACACGACACTTATTAATATTTGTTAAGAGACCTCAACTAAATAATGTCAGAATTGAAGTAAGACAATTCAGAGGAATAGGTCAGTAATCCGAATCTGACATAAAAAAAAAGAAGTAAGAATTCATTTTCCTTTGTTAATGGAAGCTCAGAGAAATGAGAAGCAGGAAAAGACAGCCTCTTATCTCCTTTTCTTCTTTTCTTTTCTTTTTGTTTTCACATGCTATTCCATATTCTGATTGATAAATTTCAGATTATTTCTTTCTTGAAGGGGGATTAAATATAAAATTTGTAACACTATTACTTCTACCGAGCTATAATGTTACATTTAAGTTCATTTTTCATTCTGATTTTGTATAAACGTGAAATTCTTGTTACAACATTAAAGATTAAAAAAAAAAAACTTTGTCATTTTAAGCACTTTAATACAAAAAATTGTTTTTCTATTATGTCGTAGAAAAATCCTGACTGGAATACTACTAAAAAGAAATCCGCTTTTTTTTTTCCTTCATCAACATGTTTATTTACTGTAAAACGGACGGGTAGACTTACAGTGTGTAGTCACCATTAATTTTTCAAGAATAGTAAACTCTTATTTTATACCAGATACAAAATAAGTTATGAAAATAACAAATAATAACAGCAAAAAATATTCTTTTAGAACTCATAGAAGGAAGAGAAGTAACCGAAATTATCCAATCTACACCATGATAAATGATAAAATAGTGAAAGGTAAGAATATACTTTCTGTATAGGTAATCATTTGAGGCGTTTGCACCAATGAACGAATTGTTAAGATATGTTAGAGAAATATCCCAGTTCCAAGCGTTAGTCCAGGATGGCCAACAAGTAGGCAAAGAATGATATCGAAAAAGACAGTTTCTTATTGTTGTGAATGAATGCTACAGCAACACGGAGAAGAACGAGTACAGCAAGTACTAGCTTGGGGAGATACGGGGTGGATGGTGGGGGTGGGGGACCTCGCAATATTTTGTCAAGTGATTACATTTAAGAAAACAAGTTGTCCCATTCCGACCTGTCTGAGCTTACCCCAGTGCATTCGGACCAAGACCAGCGAGGGCGAGGGTAGCAGGCACAGTTCTCCTGACTGTGGTAGTCCGGGATCGTCGCTGTGTCGCGAACCCTGTCGCCAGGATCGAACGCGACAACGGCCCAGCATCGCAGGTCACGCCGCGTTTCCCCAGCAACCTCTCTTGAAGACCAGCAAAACTTGCGGAGCTGAGCTCGCGGTTGTGGCGCACTGATAAGGCTAGCGTCGCAATCAACGTCAGGAGGAAAACGAAAGTGAGCGCCACATCGGAACGAGCGAGGAATGCAGCGCTTTCCACCTCGCGGCAGCCGACGAGGCCTTCCACTGCGCCGAATAGTATGTCCACCTCAGCTCTCCACTAACTGTAAATGCCAGAGGGCAGGATAGTTCCAGGCGTCACCCAATCAACATTGGAAGCTCCTCGATCATACAGAAGTAGGGGTGGGTGACGTAGATCAGTTAGGATGTGATAACGGTGCTTGGTTAAGGCTGAGTTCCACCCGCCTAGCGGCAACGACAGGTAAGGGTACATTATCCAGGCAGGTGTCGGCACTGTGGCACGCGCCGGCGCTGGGAGTGTGTCAGGTTTATCTCGGGTAGAGTACTCCCGTCGCCAATGTGTCGCTATCGTCTGGTCGTTTCAAGGGGACTGAAGGAGGTGGCGAGCCTTGAACGAGGGTTTACGCTCATAATCCAGGGCTAGCGCTGATGGGCAGAGGTCAAAAGGCAAAGCACCTCCTAACCCACTCCCCATCCTCCGGCGATGCGAGCAGCCCATCTTGATCGCGCGATTGACACGTCGTCTTGTGGCCTGCAGACGGTGGGGAGCGACGCCAGTGAGATAATTAATTCAACCACCTTCGATCGTTGGAGACTGGACGGACTGGCTTCTTACAATTAGATTGATATCTTTAATATACAGCACGCCTTGTTTTTGTTTTAACGCAGGAGTGTGATTTTGTACCAAATATATCATTAATATTTCACAAAAGATGTCATCTAAGCATCTGTTATCAAGAACGATTCAACTTCAGATAGGTCTCGTCTTAAAATTAAGTTCTGAGCGGTGAAGCAATGGAACATACAGTGCACCTACCTTTCATTCATTCTAGCCTCGATCCCGATACTGTGGTATCCAGTGGGGTGGGAAACAACATCCATCCTGGCAGTGAACGATGTTCACATTCTTGTTTCCTCAGTATCTTTCTTCAGGGGGCTGCTGCCTGCCTTGACCCCTGCTTGACGCCACTGTAACCCGGAGAAGAAATGTTTTTCAGATTCCCTATTGCAGCATCACTTACCCCCCGAGACATACAAAAGCACTTATTAACCGGTTGCTATGCGTTTTCCTCAGCTTCCGTAGCAACCATCCCGAGATATGACCTTTGCCCTCGGGGAAAAAAAAATTCCGGAAATTGCGTGATGCTCCTGTTCTGTAAGTTTTTTTTAGTCTACATAACCTGTGGGTAGGTTTCCCACGAGGGTCAAACGGTGTGAATGGCGTTCAAGCCTTGGGTGTCCATGAACTGAAGTGAACAAGGCGTCAGCGTCATGTAACAAGGTGTCTCTGTTTATCCTAGAAAAGTTGACCTTTTGGGGGGATACAAAGCTGCAGGTCGCCTCCTCCGTTTCAGTGACGTAGTATCGCACAAAGTCGCGAATGGTGCCACTACCGTGTGAAAAAGTCATCCAACCGAAGAGTATTTCTTTCGCCAAAAGAACAGGACCTTCACGGTGGGCACAAGACTGTCAACAAAGTGTTACAGCACTTGCCTTAGCCCTCCCTGACTGAAAACGCCCAGTGTCCTCCGACCTTTAGTGGGAAACATTCTTCTGTGGCCGTAGGGTATGTCATTTCACTCCATTTTCACTCTCGCCAGAAGCGGGTTGTACCCAAGACAGACCTCTAGATTATCAATCTACCTCGTGGGTCTACACTTCTATTCTCCAAAAACGCTTCCGGTCGGTAGCTAGCCCCCAAGATAGCCTTAGTTTAGCTACATAGCTACCGCCTCACATCAAGAGAAAATCTTGTCGTGGTTTGTGTGATGATGTTGGCTTCTGGTCTGGGTGGTCTCTCGTCATACTAGACAGCCAGGAAAATAAAATAAAGTTTTTCTTGCACTGAATTAATTTGGCTGTAATGCACCTTCCTCACCTACACTCCTACAGGTGCGAGAAAATGAAACGCCGGCATTTTTATCGTTCGGTGTAAAGCGTGGAGACAGTTGCAAAGTTTTCAAACCTCACGCGGACGCCGCGAGGGAAAGAAAAATGTGAATGACCTGACCTCGCCGGCGTTAATCGCATTGTTTTAAAAATGTTTACGGTTCCCTGTCCCCGGAGTCCCTTGTCTAGTTTTTAGTGCAGGGACATAACAAGTCATTTGGAAAATCCCTTTCACAACACAGACCCACACACGAGCACAAGTTTGGGGGGCGACCCATATCAAGCCAGCGCTGGGCCAACGGTAGTCATGCAGAAGGCATCCCAGAACAAACGTGCTTATGAGGCTACCCTTTGATAAAGCACGGCGAGCGCCACCGTGTCTCCGAGCTGGTGATTATGTCAAGTCACCGGACAGGCCCTCGCCACAAACCTCGAGCACCACGTTTTTTCCTCCTTTCCTCCCTCACCGGTCGCGTCTCCCCCCAACTTTCCTCTCTCCTCCCCTCCTACCCCACCTCACAGCCGCGCCCGTTACAACGGTTGTCGACCCCTTTATACTCACGTTCGTGACTCGAGAGAGATTTCTTTACTCTTGTGTTTGTTTGTTTTAAATCCGATGTCGAGGGCTTAGATGTAGATGACTAATTTGTGTACAGTTGTAGGTAAGGAGGTTGACGAGTAAGGTTTCAGTCCAGTGGCCGGGATCCAGAAACATGTCGGGGTAGATCGCCATCTTTCATCCGCGTGACGAGTACAGGAGATATGCTGAGATTTATTGGCCTGATTGTGTTGTGGGATGGGTGTGGGGTGTGAGAAGTGGAACGCAAGCTGACAGACATATTTGTTGAGGGGTTGGGGGAGGAGTGGATTTTTTTACCCCTATCCCTCAAACCTGTAATAAACTTTTTTGTTTGATCAAAGTTTGATCAGATTGGACAGTCGTGATTAATGATCCATGAAGGAGTCCACCCCTAGCCACCTCCAACCTACAAAAAAAACAACAACAACAACAAACAAACAAAAAAATAACAACAAACAAACAAACAAAAAAAAACCGAACAAGTTGATCATTGTCATTGTTGAACGAAAAATCCAGAAGACGTGAGTCGTATCCTCAGGCGAACTACAAAGCAGTCTGACCAGAAGGATCGGTACCACTGCCGAACATTCAACAAGTTCAAAAGTCCAAGGCTGACCCCTTGCCCTCGGCCGTAGCAGAAGTGCCCGGATACAGCTGTTGAGGAATTCATGGTTAGCTTCCTGTCCACAGTCTCATGCCTCGGACGTCCTGTCCGCCATGTCCTACATGTACGGAAACCCATTACAAGTCGAGAGCTGCCACTGGTACCGATGACCGGTCATCGCCGTCCATCGTCTTTGTAACTTCCGATCGGGGGATGCAGAAAGATGGCGCTCTGGCAGGGGAGGGGTAGTGCTTGTAATATTCTCTCCCCCCATGCTCTCATGTCCCCTCATGGGCTTCCTATGTATGTTCGTACATTTTTCTGACAATACCAACTTTTATTTAATTTTGAAATGTGTTTTGCGAAATCTGGAAATAAAAATCGTGTGAAGACCTCAAGACCACTTATAGTGATCTCCCTTTGTACTCGCTAACGTCTCTTGTCTGTTCACACTCTATGTATAATATTTTAACCAGTTTTTTTCACGTATTGACTCCGTACAATACTTGCATATAAAACACGAACACAAATATAATAATAGTCGACATGAATTGAATCGAGTTCGCCTACCACACTCTCCTTGCCCCAGACTGACTTTTCAGAACTGTTTGCAGAACATCCTCAACTCCATGCACAAGTATCAGCCTCGCTTTCACATCGTGCGGACACATGACTTGATGAGGATTCCATACAGTTCCCACAAGACCATCATCTTCCCGGAAACGGAATTCATTGCAGTAACAGCGTATCAAAATGAGAAGGTAAGCGATTCTATATATAGAATGTTGGACGGGTGTGAGTCGTTGTATAAATATTTTTCCCGGGGTGGTTGCATAAATAATTTTTTTCTATTCATAAGCGAGAACTTCGGGTGGATTGCAATAAACGAAAATGCATACACATAAATTTTGTTATGTACTATTTCACGCTGCACAAAGTATTGCGACATAATCCGGGTGGCAGAACCGATAGCCAACCAGCGCCACCTGTGTAAATTACCCCGGCACCCACCCCACTCACAAAATCACACACAGTAAAGCAAGCCTTATATTCACGTGATAGCTTAATGACATAGCTTGTCATGTTCAATATTTTAAGAACAAGTTGATTGATGATTAGATTGATGATTGGATAACGTTTGTGTGCGCGTGTGAATGCGCGCACTGCACATAACGGAAATAGTCGATTCCCATTTTCCTCCATTTGTTATTCTAAGCGAAAATGGGAAAATATCGCCAGCTATTGCTTGCTACAATATGGCAGTTTTATCAGGGTATGAAAGTGAGGCTTCAAAGCTCTGCTTCCCTGTCCACGCAGTTCCGAGGTTGTCCGGGTAGCAGGGGTAGAATGAATGCAGTCGGGTGGACAAATCGTATTTTGTAATGGCGTGGCAAGATAGACAGGCACAGAACTTTTAAAGAAGGGAAGTAAAAAGAAAAGATAGAACATCAGTGAAGGTCTGGAAGCGAAAGCAAGCAGTGACAATTCCTTAGGAAAGCGCCACAGGTTGGAGAGTTATTTCCCCCTTGATTTGCGATTGTCTAAAAAAGACGTAAGCATTGTCTGCGGTCTTTGGTAACCAATGGACAGTCGAGAGCAGGTGTTTGGTCCTGGGTGAAATATCAACAAGCACACGACGATGTACTGGCTTCACATTTTCTCGTCTTTCACAACAAATGAAGCCCTGGTCAGGGTCTGTGGGAAGGATGAACATAAAAAGAAAAAGATACTCACATTTCCTCCCTTTTTTTGTCAGATAACTCAGAATGTATATAAAATAAAAATTATCATTTTTCCCTAAAACCCACGCAGGTATTAGAAGCAGAAATGTAGCTGTCGTAGGCGGACTTGCCCTCCCTCACCTGACTTTAGAATACAAGGCAGATTATGTATCAAAAGTTCATCGCGAAAATGAGTTCTCTCTCTTTCTCTCTCCAGCCCACCCACACCTATCTTACAGCAGGCTATTAATAACCTAAGTTTTTTTTCCTTCCTTTTTTTTCAGATCACACAACTTAAAATCGATCACAACCCCTTTGCCAAAGGGTTCAGAGAAAACGGCGGAGGACGTAGAGAAAAAAGGTAAAAGATCTTTGCAGCTACATAAGCGGCTTCTCCTTGAGCAATGAAGGTTAATTAGGGCTTTACAATGATCGGATGAATGGGTAGATCGATGGTAGAAGAGCACCACGTGGGATAATTGCACCACTTGTGTCTCTAGCGTATAAATATTGTACGTGCACCGTAAGTCAGCTCTGCTCTTCGTGAGGCTGTGGGTGCGCATGCACTTGATTGTGGATTCAAGATTCCAAATAGCTTACCTTGTGTCTGAATGGCAATTAAATTATAATTAAATTATTATTATATATTAATAAATTAAAAGAACAAATCAGTGGCAAGGAGGTATATTATTCTTTCATCAATATATTACAAAGTATTATTACAAATATAGTGTTGAGGAGGTACCCTAGTTCTCATATACAAAGGGATGAAACAGGGACATTTTTCTTGGCTGTGTCTGTTGCGATAGAAGAAGTCTCATGAGCGCCTGTCAGAGCAACTCCGAGTCACACGAGGAGGGGGTCGCGTCGTCGGCCAGCGATGAAGATGACGACGACAACGTCGAAATTTGTGTCGATGATGGCGAAGAGGAGTCAGCTCAGAAAGACGATGTCGCGGCGTCGCATGACTCCGATTCAGGCACCGGTGAGTGTCACGTGGTTGTGATGTCAATGCTGTACTGTCTAAAAATAGTTTTTTTCTTCTTAATTTTTTTTTTTTTAAGCTGCTAGCACACCTATCCGTTTCTTTGTTTTACTAGATCTAGTGTTTTTATTTTTGTCATGTTTTGAAGTTTTGTGTCTCTGTCCATTTTTTTTTCTATCTGTGACAATTTGTTTTTGTTATTTGTATTTTTTTTATCCGTGTCTGTCGACAGATGTGGAAGATTCCCCAGAAAAATGTCGAGAGATTGAAGACACGAATCCACCAGAGGCTCAACCGGAAGTGAAACAAAGCACGCCACTGCGCGTGCCCAGTGTGTACAACAAGCAACACGGCGAACAAGTCTCCCTCCCGCCATCTCTGGATCAGCGAAATTTTGTGTTTGACCAGGGGTCAAGAGAGTGCAGGGGGAAATCACCCTCCCTGACGCCCCCACCACGTTCTCACCCTTACATTCAGACTGCTCATCAACACCACCATCAACCACACCGTCCATCCAAGTCGTCGCCGTTGTCGCCATGCACCAGAACGGTTCCAGAGTCCAGACGAGGGTCCTCCCCGGCGGAGGTAGCTGCAGTCTCGATGACGACATGTCACGTGTCACCAGTGTCCCCACCGCGTCGGAAACCGATTGATTATTCGGTCAGCAGCCTGTCCCGTCCGCACGTGGCGGAAGTGACTCCTCACCGGAACTTGACAACCCCGCCTTCGGGGTCAGTGAGTGAGGGGGCGGAGGTGAAGGAAAATAAGCCGGACTTGTTCGAGAAGGAGAACCGCTTTCTGCGAGAGCAGCGGAAGTGCGCCAAGGACCCACAGAGCCCACCTAACGTCACCGTGTGCCAGCGGGCCATCGCCCACCCGCTGTACCCGGTGTGCCCTCCCAACGCCCTCTTCCCCAGCGCCTCCTCAGCCTTTCACCACCCGATGACATCGCTGTACATCAACACCGGTCCGTTGTCCGTGGCGGCTGCAGCAGCCGCAGCTGCCGGCCAGCACCGCTCGCCTACTTCTCTCCCACCTACCGCTTTCCCCGTCACCCCCGGGCAGTTGCAGCACGCCATGGCCTCGCACCCGGAACTGGCCGGCCACCCGGGTCACCCTGCCGCTGCTGCCGCGTTGTCGCTTGCCTCGGCTCACCCACTGACTTTCTTTCACCGCCAGAGTGGAACGCATCCTCTCTTCTCCACCCGCCTGCCGCACCTCGATCCCTCACCTCGCTTCCACCCGTACGCCTTGACCCCCGTCACGCCCGACGCCTCAGCTGCTTCGTCCCTGGGACTTCTCTCTAGCAGCCCCAGCCCGGCCAGTCCCCCGGCCCCTTCGGGTGGCTCGCCCTTGTCCCACGGGGGAAGTGGAGGCAGCAGGTTCCACGAAGGTCTCACTCCTCCCGGGGTGGTCAAACCCGTGCCCACCCGCGATGTGCATCACAAGCTGACGTCATCACCGGAAGGCAAAGTGTCGGCATGACGCCAGTTCCAGGCTCGAAGTACAGAAGCCAGAAGTAGAGGTGGTGGTTGAACCCGTCGAGGACTGTAGAGCCGGACGAAGATGGTGAAACCACGAACTTGTATTACTGGACTGCTTGCAGACGATTTTTTTTTTTTTAGGTAACTACTAAAACGAGGCAGGTGTGTACAAAGCTTCCGGTTTAGTCACATTCATTGTTTATGCTCGCCGCGACTACCAGCGGAGAACTTTGCAAGAGGCTAACCGTTGGTCTCGGCAGACAGACAGCAATCCTGTACACATCCGTGGTGAAAACTTCAAAGTCTGTCCTACCTGATGCGCATGGCCTGGGGTTGTGACGCATGCGCCTTTGCGCCACAAGTCACGTGGTATGTGCCAGCAAACAGTGTAGTAAGGTCACCATCCCTTTGTCTCCCCAACACCCACCCTGGACCCAACTTGTAGGATTTTGGGGGTGTGGGGCAGGTGTGGGGGAGACACGGATAAAAACAATATTTCTGGTTTCCTTAAGCTAGATGTTTGATTTGCTGCTCCCTAGGGGACAGTGAGTCTACGATTCTCGAGACAAGTCAGAAATATTTCATGCAGACAATACTTCGTGGAGAGGGCTTGACCCTGTGAACTGACATTTTTTCGCCATTAGAACTGGAAGAGAAGTCCAGTTTATGCTACATTATTTAAAACACGAGCATACAAATATTTGTAGTTCTTGAGTAGAGACTCACTCTTTCTCCTAAATGTTCCTCGCTACCCTGCATGTAACTGCCAAGTCGAAACACAAACATTCGTTGAATGAATGTCTACCTGGCTTCTACCATGGATGTAAACCTTCTCTTCGACTTGGAACCACTGGAGCAAACTTGGGACGATGTCAACCAATATCGTGTAAAGAACGGCCCACATGTCCCAATAATTGGGCTTTGTTTTTGTTTCTCTTCTATTTTTTAAAAAGTTTGATTACTTTATAAAACTTTATTTATTTAGTTATGCCGAAATGGCGGTACGAATGTTCATTCTGCAAAGAGAAAAGGTCGTCGAGGCAAAATTAAATGCAAAATTTACTTTGTTGGTTTAGGTTTCACGTAAACAGCTGATCAAAATTATTTTCGAAAAGCCACCAGCTATAATTAGAAATTTCAACGGCTTTACAGAATATTTAGAAAAAATATTATGTAAGTTGTAAATTATACAATTGATCACCCAAACTATTGCTAAAGCTTACTACAGTAGATGGCAGAGGATTTTCAAATTTGTTTGACAAGAGTCGGTGAAATATGTTTACCATGCTTACAAATGTCCACCTGCCTCACACGCAACCAGTTTATTTATCCAGTTCGTACAAGCGAAGTTTGAAGAAGTAAAAATTATTTTTTAACTGTTAAACATCTTTTTTAAATCCCACACATCATTTAAAATAAAGGTGAATGAAAATACACACCCAAATCAGCTCTGGAAAATTTCCCCCCACACAGTATAATCGCTTCTCTTCTAATTTATGTGATGTTATGAAAAATTTGTTAAACTTTAAAAAATAAAGGCAGAGTGTGGACATAAATGTTGATTAGTGCAGCTTTTTACAAGTTTGAGCGAAATAAAAAGGTTTTGACAAAAGTCAGTCGATCCTACAGAAAGGAAATACTGGGATTAATAAAGAATGAAGAAATACTAATATTTAAGCTCCGAAATTATGGTTATGGCTTAGAAATATTAGATGTCAAAAAACCGAAGCCTTGATTACAGTTGTATAAAGTATTTTTCCTTACTTTAATGGAGTCAGGAAAATATTTAGTAGCAAGGGGATCCTGGAAGGAAGCAGGCGTTTAACCTTACACTCACAAACTGTGACCCCAGCGGAATACAGAAAATTTGTGGGCGATTAAACTGCCAAGAAAGCATAAAGCACAACATCAATAATAATTAAATGACTCATTCTCCTTCTCACAAAAAAGAAAAAAAAAAAGAAAAAAAAATGTTTGAAAATTGTGGAGGACTTACCTGCCAGTCTGTGATACAAGAAATTTCTAATCTCGAACTTTGGTGTTTAGTAATATAAAAATCTTGTTGTATATTTCTAATTTTCTTCTAAGAAAATACTGAGTTGTACATGAAGTGTGTTTTAGTGAAATTCTCTTATTTCTGATGTACAGAGAGTGCGGCTTGTTGTTGATGTGTGAATGACATGCCGTGCGGTGAGTTTTCCCTTGTAATAACTTTTTCTTATCGTCACCATTTCCCCCTTTCCGTGAAAAAAAATTATTTAAAATGTCTAGTTTTTGCTTTTCTTTCTACTCTCTGTTCATTTCTCTCGTCTCTCATTCATCTTGTTTATTATGTTGAATAATAAAAATATGTCAGGGTAGTTACGGTTGGTTTTTTTTTTCATGTCTTCTCATTCATCAACGATTCTTTTCCTGTCCTTTTATTTTCTCATTTCTTTCTCCTCCAGGGTGTTTTCTACCCACGGAAGCTCGACATGACAAAACAAAGAATTTTGCATACTTTACGATCGTTTTGATTTTTCCTTGCAATTCATGTCTTGATTTTTCGATTTACAACTATTAGAATTAATCACCTGAATGGAGTAGGAAGCAATAGAAGCAATTCACAAACAGGAAATTCTTCCGCCTAGAAAAACAAAATCCATGCGCTGTGTGAGAATGTTCTGATAATTAAGTCCCTACGAACGGACTAATTATCTGTTAATAGAAAAATTGCGCGTGGTTAAAACATCTGCTAGGTTTGAAAGATGGTTGACTTTTTTGTAATTAGCAATAGTAATTATTTGAGGTCGATTTTAAATCAGTAATTATCAAGCTATTACAAAATAATTGTGCGTGCGTGTGTTTGTGTGTTAGTCTCGGATTTGGATCCAGTGAAGCTTGAAAACTATTTAGTGCAGCAGGAATGTCAAGGCTCTCAAATTTTTGTTTATGTTTACTACTACTGTTGACATTTGTCTTTGTCTGCTCCCTACTTTTTGCAATGATGACTAACCAAACCTGTTGTACGGATCCGCGAAATGTGCTTTCCACCTGTGCGCACCTGCACACGGGTATCTTGTTCACATGTGAGAGAGAGAAAGAAAGAAAAAGAGAAATTGGCAGAGTATTTTATAAGTTCTGCAATTATTATTATCATTTTTTTTTAAGCGAGATAGAATTCAGTTCATGTTGGAACCATGAAGTCCGACATGTACGAAGCTTTCTTTGCTTACCTCTGGTCACCTGTTTGCTGTCGTGCTATATAAGGGTGGAGGTGTGTTTGATGAACACCAACTCAGGTAAAATGGTGATTACTGTGTGTGAGGCGCTCTTACCTACTTGATGGCATTGTACCTGAGTTGTTTTATCTTAATTGAAAAATAATTCCCCTGACAAGATGTTTAAATGTAGCAGGGGTACAGGGTGAAGAAATTTCTTTAAAAAAAAAAGTCGTATGTAACTGCTATGATGGTAACCATGACAACCGTTCTGGTCGGAACGAGTAACAGTAACCTGCGCGGCCTGTGATTTCTTTGTAGCTTGGAACACGTGACCTCTGCTTCAGGGAGATGCTGACCCCCGACAGAAGCAGGAGGATGTGGGTGGGGACGGTTTGGGCCTCTGTAGATGTGTTGTGTGCAATATGTACATAGTTGCTGCATACTTGCGGACTGGCCATTGTCAAGCCTCCTCACCTGGCTGTCATTAAAATGAGGGGAAAAATCAAACACTTTGTGTGTGTCTGCTTTTCATCATATTGTGCGCGAGTGTGTGAAACGAGAAAAAAAATTTTTTTTTTCGGTTTTGTCTGAATTGTGAGCCTGGCTATAAAAATATTTGCCTTAATATAGGTGTAGTTGTATTAACACATAAAAATTATCCACAAAGTTTGGTTCTGCAACTCTCTTAGAAATGAGTTCTACTCACATCAACACCAAGAGCTGTTTAACATCCTCCACTAAGGTGGAGATTAGTATTTCAAAATTAAGTTCTCTATTTTCTCCAGGTTTGCTCTAAAACTAAAATTTAAAGATTATCATTAATTTTTTTTTGAGGGAAATAATGATTAATGGAACATTTTATTCTGTTTTTCGTCATAAAATAATTGATTGACTCCAATTAGTTTGTCGCTTTTTTTTCCTTCTTTTTTAATTTTTCGTTAAACGGTTCTTCATAAAATAATTCAACGAATTCATCAGATGACAATACTTTTCTGCGGGTGGGTAATATAAACACACTTGATCGCGGGTGCTCTCTCTCTCCCTCCCTAAAACACGAACACACACAAAGAGTGTATGGAGATGGCTGTAATGTGATAGATACTATATCTACATAAAAAATTAATATTTTTACAATAAAGAACCAGTTCTGCTGCATCTTTTATTGCGTAAAAATTCTACACATTTTAGCAGCAACTCTCTTGATAAATAAAACCAATTTTTATCAATAGTTGAGTTCAAAATATAAATTTTATAAGCAAAATAAAAAGGTCGAATTCACGACATATAAAGATCGACAAAAAATTTCCAGCGAGGGCAGCAGGATGGAGTGGAGTCGCTCGGACACCAGTGATGACCTGTCGAAGATAAACGTTCCGTCACGTCACTGGGAATTCGAACGACGTAGTCAGCGGCGTCCCCACGTCGCGTCACGTTGTCGCGAGCTTGTAGTGCGCGAGCGAGTCACGGTGTCGCGACCACCACCACCACTACCACACACACTTATCTCTGTCTATGGCGTGACTACGGACTATGGACTATGAACATGCAGCTGCTGAGGATTATGGGAAGTTCGCTCACACACACTAGCAACAGAAAAGTGCAAAGACGTTTCAGGAAAAATAATCACTGAAAATGTATATTTTATTTTAAAATTTATTTTTATATTTAAAATATTTGTTTACTTCAGCACCGCGTGAAAATTCACTCAACAACTGAAAGTGTTCTGTCTAATTTTTCGTTACTTTTTTTTTATTTACTTAAATGTTGTTTCGCTATCGGTGAGTTTGAGAAATTCTCTGGGGTGTGGAGTGTGCCATTAATACCTTGCTGGGCATATGTTCTGGAACTAGAATCAATTACTTACTCTGGCGGACTGCAAGTGAATACCTCAAGGCGAACTCTTTACCTGATGTTTGTTCTTTGTCTTCAGTTGACTGTTGTACATTTGAAGCTTCTTCCACGAGAGATCACGCAAACCAACAGCTTATCTCAGTCTCTTGCTGCTGACATCAAAGTGTGCATTAATTTAAACTTCACATTTATCATAACTATAACACAATAAAGTCTCTGCTTACACTCTGATGTGATTGTTGTCTGCCCTGCTCACCGGGGAGAAATCATCTCAGTTTGGGAATGTAAGTGTTAGTAACCTATAGCAGGTTAATTAATCAGAGTGGCTGGATTGATGTCCTAATATGGCTGACTAATCAAATGATTAGAGGTGTGAGAGCATTTATTGATAATATCGATTTAAATAAAATAAATGATTGTTTCATTTGATTGTTTACGAATGATTGTTCCTTTTTAACATGGCAACAACATGTTTCTGCTGGACAAGGCTTTTTTTAAGAGTGTGTGTGTGTGTGTGTGTGCTCTGTCTCTCTCCGTGTGTGTGTGTGAGAGAGAGAGAGATAAATGATAAAAGATCCAACTTTTTGCATTGTACATTCTTCTTTCATGTGTTTTTTTTTTTTTCTCCGTAAATAGCTGGGAGTGAAATTTGTACAACGATCTCTGAGACAATAAACTCTTGTCATAAAGAAAATAATAACTCATTGTAATAATAATAAAGTTTATTACAACGAAAATAGACCATAACATATATATATATACAATATTTTTTTCGAAAAAGGGGTATTTTAATGAAAATAGTCCATAAAATATGTACAATGATTTCTAAGATAAAGTCGTATTGTAAAAAAAAAAAAAATAAATAAATAAAATAAAATAAAAAATAGTCTATAAACTATATGAAGTGATTTCTGAACTGATAGACTGTTAAATAAAATAGTCCAATAGTCATTTAGAATGTCCACGACGTAATTTATTGACTTACTGTTCAGTGTCGATGCCCGGGTACTCACCCTTGTTACGTCACGTCACAGACGGGTACCTGAGTTATTTTTATCGATTGTTGTTGATCAATTGGTTGTCTCCCTTGCGACAGGACAGCAGGCGGGTGGAAGGGACAGGTGTACACTTCAAAAGGAAGTAAGAAAAAGAGAAGGAAGGAAAGAGACAGAGAGATAGCTTGTGTGTGCTGTGTGTGCGTGTGCATCATGTGGGAAGACCAGTCACCTTTCCTCTCAATCCGTAATTGGCGTCTGCCGCCAAAAAAACAAAACAAAAACAAAACAAATTAAAAAAAAGACAAACACCCACACCTATCGATCATGTGTCTCTGTGTGTGTGTTCGTCCTCTTTTTACTTTTCACCAAAATCATGTCAAACCAATCATCCTGGTTCGTTTTCATTACATAATTAACTCTGTAGGAGGCGGTCTGTTCTATATGTTAATTGCTTGCACTGATATCTTCGTCTCCAGTTGATAAATGAGGTGAGAATCCGAGCGAGTTAATAAACAAGAGACAATCACAATGAATTAGTTGGTGAAGTTATTTTTCATGTACTAAAAAAAAAGAAAATTGAAAAAATAAAAAAAAATAGAGCTTAGAGATCAAATGAACTACAACAGCTGGTGAGTGTACCCGGGACAACAAGCTCCATGCTTATTTTGCACGCACTTTTCACATTTCAATCCTTCTGAATAATTCATTTCGAGGACAACACCTCTCATGATCTCTGTTCTCTAAACATGAGACATGAAGTCCACAGGGAGAGACAGAATTTAGTGAACTTGTGAGGACCAGAGAGGTATTGCAGATCATCACAACACCTGCTCTGATAAACACACACATTGTGAACACAGAATAACAACGGGTCCCCTCCACCTCCATCTACACCCTCCCTACCTACTCACCCCCAAAATAAAAATCATTTTGCTGTTAGAAGCATGACTAGAAGAACAACCTTACAAAATTGCAAACTCAGAAAATATAGTGGACTAAGCCTGGGATTTGAACCAGGAGCTTATGGTCTGTTTAAAATGCAGTGCTAAAAAAAAAGTGCATTAAAAATGAAATATTGATACTGGACCGTTACTGCTTTGACAACGCTTAAAAAATTATTTAAAGTTAGACAAGTCCTAAGATTAAAAACGACTCGACGATTTAAAGTTACAAAAATACTTTCATAAACTTCAAAGAAAACCTTTTGACAGCCCAAGAAGGTGAAGAAGAAAAGAAAAGAAAAAAATCACTTTAAAGCTCAGTTTTTGCTCTTGGTTGTCACCGTAGTCGAGTGAAACCGTTAACAGTAAAAACCGCAGTAGAATTTTTCACAAAATCAAAGCACACCGAGACATCATGGCCTTTGAACTCTTACCTGAGCGGCAAGTGACGGGCGGAACACTGCACCAGCCCCTCCCATCCTCACGGTTAGGAGTCTGCCCCTGTTTAAAAAAAAAAATAGAAAAAAGTCGGCGCTCTTTCCCCCATCCTCCCCGACTGCATCTCCCACCTACCCCTCCCCACTTTGCACCTCTCCCCTCCATTCCAAATGCCAGGAGTTGGAGGCACTTTGCTTAAAATCAGCGTGGACGAGCCGGCTCCCTCCTGTCGCATGCCCTCGTTGTGCTATTGGAAAACACTGGAGCCAGTGCGCGCGCCGACAAACGGAAAGTGGGGGTGGCTGGAGGGTTGGATGGGGGCTGGTGAGGCGGGGGGGGGATGCAAGGAGGCATCGGTGGTGGTGGCGGTAAGGTAGTGGCAGTGGTTGTTGGAAGTTGGCTGCCGGAGGGAGTGGAAGGGAAGCATGGAGGAAACGCGACAACTGGCGCAGGACAGGGTGGCGAGGATGGCTCCTTTTACTTTTTGTTTGTGTGTGGCTTACGCCTGGATTGTCCGTGGCCACAACCTGAGCCCTGGCCCCTTCCACCCTTCTCCTTCTCCGTGCAGCCCCCACGATCCCTCCCGCTGCTTGTGACGCGCCTGCAGCAGTCTGCAGAAGAGTGAACTGCACTCAGCCTGGCAGACACCTGAAGTGCGTCGCGATGGAGGCGACCAAACAGACAGGTAAGTGCGCTGGACCCACACAATCACCTTTCCTTTCTCCACTACCACCATCACCATCAGCAGCCTCCCTCTACCACCTAACCCCACACCACTACATCAAATCTCGGTGTTCTCATGCGAAGACAGCGAGACAGCGCGACGGCGAAACCCTGCGAAGACAGAATCTCGAATAGATTGAGTTCGAATCTCGCCTTCGGCAAAACACTTTTTTTCTTCTTGTCTCTGTATATACAGCTTAATACAGAGTCAGAAGATCTCGCCTGGTTGGACAGCAGAACAATCTACGATTTAGCTGAAGATGTAAAAATGTATCACAAGACAACCAGTCGCTTCAAATTTTGATCGTTCGCGTTAACTCAGTGAAAATTGTTGTTGTTGTTTTTGTTTTTTGTATGGGGACGAGTGGACTACAAGTATGGTCATTGGTCAATCAAGTCTGTCTCCCACCACCACCACCACACACACACACCCTCTGCCTTCATCACCCCAACCCCCTGCCTGCGTGGACCGGCAACTTTTTGTCTCCCCCACATCCTGGGTGGTCCCATCGGCGATGTTATCGTCGGGCCGGAATACCTGGCGCTTCACGCGCTTTTATTACAGGTATGTCATACATTTCCATCTTAATGTTATGCCGTCTCCATAATTTTATACCTCCAAGCCAGCCGACATAGCGGTCTCCGACTTGCCACTCACCCCCTGGTCACCCCCCTGCTCTCCTCACTTTCTCTCTCCTCCCATCCCTTGGCCTTATATTCACCGTCGTACTGCGGGGTTGTCTGCCCACACAGATGATGTTTACCTGTAGAATTTTCTCTTCGTTTACTGAATCGATTGCACGACGGACAAAGTGATTCCAGTTACACTGGCATTGTTGTTAAAGTGTTGTTGTTGTTTGTTTTTAAATGTCATTATTTGCTGAAGCGGTAGTCTCGCATTACTATGTAAGCTAGTTAAGCTAGTGTTACTGTTAAGATGGCTTTATTTTATTCTAGAGGCAGTGTCTGTTAGTGCTCCGGTGGTAGTGGATGTTAGTAAATTAAAGTTTTCTCACCTTCTGGTGGATTTTTCGCAGAAAAAAATTTTTACGGATTTTTTTTTTTTTTTTTTATGTAGGTGGGTCGAGTTTGCTGATGGTTTCACCTGTCGAGTTCGTTATGAAGAAAGCTCGCCACCCTCGGCTAGTTCACCCTGACAAACACAGTGGCGAATAATGTCTTCGCCAAGCTCACTGTGACAAGACTCTGTGACAAATACAAAATCCTCTCAACGTTTCATTGTGAAAAAAAAAATAAAAAAAAAATAAATAAAAAAATAAAATAAATATATAATAAATAAAAATAAAAATATATAATAAATAAAAATAAATAAATAAATAAAAATGAAATAAATAAAAAAAAAATGCGGATAGTCCTAGTTCGCTGTGGACTTCCTTGGTGTCCTCGTCATGGCTGCTGTCGCGAGTTGAAATGACAAAGCTTTTTTGGGACACAGATGCAACTGTGTCCTACTGTCCCAGGTGTGCCCGCCCCTATCCTCCCTTTCCCCCTCCATCCCATCCTATCAACATGGCGGGACCAAATGTGCTTGTCACGACAGTCCTGGTCAAGAAGTGAAAAAGTAAGGCCGCCCTTGTATATAAAAATATTGTCGCCACTTTGCAATGAAAAAAATCATGAAAGCCAGCCGAGTACGCATATCTCAGCGAGGATTGTCCGTGTCTGGCGTCTGCTAAGCCCTCGTTTAGTCATTATTTAGTGTTCGGTGTAACTTATCTTCGCGGCACTCTGGAATAAAATATTGCTCTTGATCCTAGAACATAGGTAATAAAAGGCGTGTGCTTTGTCAGTTCCGGCGGTTGGCCCCACACCCTCTCTTTCAACGCCTGTCACCAACAAAAGGAATGAGGGAGGGGTACTACATTCGTTTGTTGTCCACAAGTCCAAACTGGACATGGACGTCCAACGTCCTGAGGGCAAAGATTTCGGTTATTAATTTTAGTCGGATTCAGCTAACGTACCCTCACCCTACCCCGATGTTACCCTGATCCCTTCTTCCCAAACCTGCTGCTGTCCTTCCCCTCCTACCCCCGTCTCTCTCTCTCTCTTTACCTCCCCCTCCCACTACGCTTTGATGGCTGCGAGTCTCACCTGCCAACTTCATCGCAGATGACTATCAGCTCCACTTGCACAGCGCTCTCGCGTGGCAGATTGTAGCCGCAGGGGACATAATTCTTCGCCTGGGTGGCGTCGCGATCTAGAAACACGAGGACCACTGGAAAGGCGGGGCAGGTAACCCAGACATCTCGAGAGAGGGTGGGTAGGTGGGGTAGTTTTTTACCTTCGCTGTTGGAGCTCGGACTAAAGGAGTTTTGCTCGGCTAACACTGCGCCAAGATCGAATCCTTTGAAGGAAAAAAAAAAAAAAAATCCGGGTACCTTCATGGGTCACGCCTGATTAACCAGACGTCTCCGCACATAAATAATTCCAACACGCTATTGATCTTTGTTGTGCCGCACTAAATGTAACAAACAATACCTTTAAATGGTAAATAGAAATAATGTCAGACCAGCAGCAATTAGGAATGTGCAAACGAACGGTTACAAATGTGAAACGTTGGGTGAGCGCAACCAGCCAATCAAATGACAGCACGTGTTCACACGTGGCCCCTGGTGTTTGGAGTATACGATATCTACACTTTCTCTTGATCTTGTTCATGGATTTGTTCTTGTGTGTTTATTCTCTTCTTGTTCTTGTCCTTCGTCGTCTTCATACCCCATCGTCCAACGATCCACTGACATGACGAGCGCAGACATCGTGATGGTTTAGTCATCACCATCATCTTCACTGAGGTCAACAGCAAAGACATCGTCAAGTTGTCAGCATCACCGCCAGAACCTGTCATTGCCGTCTTACTTGATACTTTTTGACATTCGTGGATGGGTGTTATCTCTGTTACAAAAAAAAAACAACAAAACAAAACAAAAAACAAAAACAAAAAACAAACAAACAAAAACAAAACAAAAAAAAAAGAAGAAAAAAAAAAGAATAAGAAGTACATGTAATATTATAGAAATCTCGACTTAATAAGAATCGAACCAGATTCGGGGTGGATGTTACAACAGGAAGCCGCTTCCTACTGTTCATGTTCACACACGAGTAGAGCAAGTCAGTCGCCGAGGTGAGAGAAGAAAGAAAAAAAGAATATCTCTCTCCTGTGAAGCAGCGTGAGCACACCTGGGCCTCACACCTGTTGATGACATATAACATGTAAGCCAGACTACAGGAGGAGCCTCTCTCACAAGCTTGCCGTGAGTTGCTTGGTCTCATGCAGGTATTTACAGGTGTTCGTTTACAAGCGGCCTGACACCGTTTCATACGTCAACCGTGAAGAAAACGACGAGGGGAGGAGTGGAGATGTTGTTGTGTGTACTCGTCCGTCTCTTCTCTCCCTCCCTCTCTCCTTCTCTCGCCCTCTCTTTGATGTTGAGTTTGAGATTTAAACGTGCTTCCACCTACAGGTGATTTCTCACTGTGCGGATGGGGAGATGGGGAGGAGAGAGACTGGAGAAGCGGACTAAAGGGGTGAGGAGGATAAGATGGGATCGATGGTCGGTGATGTTGGCTGCTGTTGCTGGTTCCTCGTCGTTATTTCTTGCTCTCAGGGTCCAGGAGGTCTGTCAGGTCAGCAGTCGTAGTGGTTGCTAGATCCCTTGTGTTGTACTGTTCCGTTATTTTACACTATCCTTTAGTTTTTGATATTATAGTATACATTTTGTTCATCTTGTAATTTCAATCTTATTTTGTTGTTGTTGCCCCACCTTAATGTCAACATTTAGTCGGTTTAGAAGTTGAGCTATAATTGACTCTAATTTGCCGAACAACAACAACAACAACAACAACATCAACAAAAACAGCAAATAATAATAATACAGTGCCATACCCAAGTCCTATGGGCAAGCCTACTACACTTTACGCATCACAATATCGCGAAGACTAGTCAGTAACAAATATAAACAGTTGTCTAAAAATGTAAAACAAATTAAAGAGTTGACACGAACCTTCCTGTCACACAGCATGACAAAGATAAGAAGCCATGGTGTGTTGAACGATTGGAAGCAGACAGAGCTTCTTTTATATTTTGGATATTGTCTCGAAGCCTTCAGATGTCATGCTTATGTTGTATTTTATATATTAGTTTATTCCTTCTTACTTACTCCTCGAGGAGCATAGGGTCACAACAACACTTCGGTGGACCTGGTTGTAATTAATTAACTCGGTGTAATTCATTCATTTTTGAGTGGTTTTGCTCTCCTTTATTTCTTTAATTTTAAAGTTTGATGTTTGCCGCCATCTTTAAAGACATTACAGTACGGCCTTGCTTATCGTTCTTTAGTCCATTCAACTATTTAATTACCTATTTAAGTTTATGTTGTTTAAGATGTTTTTGAGTTTTTCTCTTTCTAGGCAGTGTTCATTATACATTGAAAGCACCAGTAGGGTGTCTGTCTCCACAGCTGCATTGAAAATGATCCCTGACTATTGTCTCGTTCTCCATTTTAGTCTCAATTTAGCTATTTTGGGTTGGCTAATTCCATCCGTATTGTTAAAAAAAAAAAAAAAAAGCAGAACTTGTCTAGGTTAGGTCAGTATGTTTTCTAGCTCCTAAGCTTTCATTTGTGTATTTCTCCTCCGAAAGTGCCTCTCAGTGTTGGTTTAATGACTAACTTATTTCTTGTGGAGAAACAGGAGGTCAATGTTGAGGTCAGGGTTCTGTTTTATTACTATCTACATAGTTTATTTATTTATTACTATCTAGCTAATTTATTTGTTCGCTTCCTTTCTTTCCTATTATAAAGTAGTACGGTTGCACTGTTCCCAAGATATCCACAGCTAAAAATATCTGAAGAGATAAAGGAAGCAAAGAAAACTTAAAAGACACGGAGGGACTGAACAGGATCCAGCGAACTAATAGAACCTTCTGGAACATAAATATGTTTCTTTTCAGGGCTTGTGATATCACGAAAGTAAAGAAAAATGTTTTGAAAACTGTGGAGAAAGGCAAAAAATCTCAACTTGAAGCTAATTTCAGAAGTATGATGCTCAAAATATACACAGCTGCTCATTGCTGGAAATATTAACAAAGTATAATACTCTCCCCTTTTCTCTTTGTTTCCCATTTGTTTCTTCTTCTTTTTTTTTTCTTTTTTTTTTTTTTTTAATCCCTAAGTAATTGCAGGATCAAAGGGGGAGAGAGGCGAGCACGCTCGCTGCAGCCGTTTTGTGAGGCCTCTTTCCGCCTCCTCAAGAAAAGAGCGACTTACTTCCTGTTCATCATTTCGCAAGCAGACGTCGCGCCTCCGGCCAGTTGAGTTGTCTGCCCTTCCGTGCGCTAAGTAGAGTGTTTTGGCGTGTTTAGGATTGTTATTTATCCCCCCTGGCGACAGCACCCGCTCACAACGGGAGAGGCACGAGACTTGGAGAAAAGAGTATTTATCGCTCGACATCAACACAGCATCGCTCTATTAGAAGTTTATACAGAAACAAGCAGCCAACAGAATTGTTAAGACTGCGCGTCTTCCCGCCGCCTGTAAGCAGAGCAGGGCATGATGGTAGCTGTGTATGGCTACAGCACTAGAGAGTGTCATGGCTACTGAACTAAAGTACTGTATACATGGATGGTTGTGAATATACAAGGTTCGAGTCCTGTGATGATGAGCATACAGGGATGTAGAGATGTAATGTGTGTAGAGATACTTCAGGTTGTGTGATGGCGGGTAGATGTATCCTGCCACAGCACCAGAGTCATGGATCGTCATCAGGGTGTGCAGACTCCAACTAAACTTATAGAATTGTTTGTTTGTGTTGATAGAGGAATAGAGCCCTAATGTGTTGATATTTGTGTTGACATGATGTACAGTCCACACTGGCTACCTCGGCACCACCCGTCAAACACACGGGTAAAGTTGATGACATAAAGAAGTTATAACTAAGGGTAGAGCTATCCTTCAGTGGGGGAAACTTTGGCGAAAATTCTTTTTATGGCTAGAGGTGGGATTGGCTGACTAGGAATTGAGACTGTGTGTATAGATAAAGTTGTCCAATGATCTGTATGTAGATACTTAATTGTGTAATGATCTGTGTATAGATGCTTAAGTTGTGAAATGATTTGTGTGTAGATACTTAAGGAAGCTGTGTAATGATCTGTGTGTATAGATATAACATGACATAAGAGCACCGAAGAATTATAATGGTCTGTATGTACAGCTACCGCACTAATAATATCACAAAGTGCGATAAGTAAGATAAGACAATAACTAAAACATCAAAACAGACGTTTTCCAAGTGTTAAGTAAATACAAACAAAATTTCCATTGTTAACTAAACACCGAAAAGTATTCGTCTGTATTAAGTAAACGAATAAACTCATGTTCCTGCTTCTATTCCTTTTTTTTTTTTTTTTTTTTTTTTTTACAATTCACAAAATCTTAGTGTGATTTACCATTCAATAGTTGCCTACATACTTGCATTTGATACTTCATGCAGTGGATATGGAATAATAATAATAATAATAATAATAATAATAATAATAATAATAATAATAATAATAATAATACACCTAGAGATACACCACAATCACGTGCATTCTCCTTGTCTGCACATTGTGTACACACTTGTATTCACACAACATTTTTATACCTTTGTTCTTCACACTATCTGCACACACGTGACAGTCCTAGCGACTGAGAGCCTGCATGCATTTTGCCTGCGCACCAGATCGCTGCACTCGCGCTGTATGTCTTCAACCAAACGCAGGAGAGCGCCAGCAAAGGGAAGCCACTCGTGTAAACGCCACACGTCAGAGCAGCACTGCGATAATGTGCCGACCGTGGCCATCATGGGAAAGCATAGCAGTGGCTGCGGCTGTTTGCTTACCATAAATCATAACAGCAGCTTACCACAGGCCACCTCTGAACTCTCGATGGAGGGGAGGGTGGGATGGAGGGGAAGTAACTCGGGGGGGGGGGGAGGGCTTGCGATAAAGGGCGAAGCTGCGGACAATCACAAGAGAGATCGGCAATTAACTCTGGTGATGATAAGGCCACGAAAGGAAAGTATGAATCAATGACCACTTGAACGAGGGCGGGGGTGGTCTTCGAGGGAAGAGACAAATATAAGTGAATGAATGAGCGGCTGCGCCATCTTGAATAAAAGGCGTTTTCAGACAAACGACTGTGGTCTAAATATAGAAAAACACCCACGCCGTTCACTATCTCTCCCCACCTCCCTTTCTCAGCTTTATCCTCTTATTAAATAAAATGTGTAGAGTAGGACCTAAACCAATAAACTTGGAGTCAAAGGACAAAAGATTTCTTAGAAAAATCTGGAATGCGGTTGAGACCTTCTAACTTTGTTCTTCCGGATTTTTTCCCTGTTCTGCGTGCTTCTGTGTGTCTTGATTTTATAACCGTGCTCTTTCTGTATGTAAGACTTTTACATTGCATTATACTTTGTTTCACACATACTTTCTTATTGTATTAAACTGTCTTCACACATTACACTTCTTTAAAATAAAGTATGCTGTATATTATTTTTGCTGTAGCTATACATTTTACTTTAACATTACATTTTACTTTTTCATCACCTCTAAGTGCATCAATTCACTTTATCATTTCGCTACATTTTGCACCATAACGAGTTTTCCAGCTCTCTTCCCCCAAAAGCTTCTGATTGTCATGTCAAAGGTCAATATTTCAGTGAAGTGCTTTGTTCAGGGATGAACTTTCTGGATGACTGCATAGGATGTTGTGATATTCATTTCCTTTATTTCTTGAGGAAAGAATACCAATGGTGTTTATTTTCCCAGTTAAGGAATATTTTCCTCTTTGGTGTCGACTCCGGTGTCATGACAAAGTCAGGAAGGTGTTAGTTACTCAAGCTTTCCTCTGTAAAAGTATGTCGCATTCTGACCATAAGGACTGCTGACTCATGTATGTACATATTCATAATACACTCGCGCACATATTCAAGTATTATTTCAATCACACAAACAAACAAACGAACAAACAAACAAACAAACAAACAAACAAACAAACAAACAAACAAACAAACACACTATCCGTGCGGTGACAAAGTTCATTCACCATCGACCTCAGGTCCTTCCAAATTGCAGACAACGTGGCCATGGCAACTCTTCTGGTGGTGGTGCACTTGATGCGCATCACCCAGGGCGAAGAATAAAGGTCAAAGAGGACCGACTGCCTGTCCTATCTGATCCTCCTCCTGCGAACACCTCCCTCACAGAAGCCTTGTGGGGTATGAGCGGTGTTCACGCATCGAGGACTGCACTGGAGAGGCGAGACTTCTTTGTGCACCGCAGGCAGGGGTTTGGTGGGGAGGCTGTGAAGACTGAATAGAACTCATCTCCAGACGGGAGGGGGGATCTTCTGTGCAACAAAGAACCGCCCATCGCCAACCTTGTCACGTCTCAGTTGCCACGGGTCGCAGACCCCGGGTGCACACGCACTTACCCGACTTAAGCGAGGCACGCACGAGAGACTCACCTAAGCTCGGGCTTCTGTTCCTTACCTGGAAATTCTTGCGACTTCACCCGGGGGGGATACATTACCCCGGGGCCCAACTCTGAAAGCTGACTGGGTTTAAGCGGGTGGTAGCTGTCAGCCTTCTTCTATCCGCTTTTCTCAAGTTTCCAGGTATCGGGTGCTCCCTATCTGAAACATCACTATTTAGAGCTCACCCGGAACAGTTCGCCTCCTCGTCAACATAAATCAAAGGAATTGCACGGGGAGCCGACCGGGAGTGAGACAACAGGAGGAGATGGGAGGGACAGCGGAGGCGAGGAGCTTGTCTGAGGTACCCCGATTAGCTATCATTAGTCGACAAATCATACAGCATCAGATAAAAGGCTAGACCGCGCTTTACTCTTCTTCCTCTCCGTCTAGAGAGGACTTAGCCCTATCACACACACCCTTATATCCAATAATTGTGGCTGCAACCCGTTCCTTGTGAGATGGTGTTGGCGGTTTGAACGGAGGCAGAGTTTCAGGATTAACTCAGGTCCTTTTTTGCATTTTCCGGAGACGGTTGTAAATCTTTCACCGCCCGTTGGGTCGGACAGGCGGAGGGGATGAGGGAGGAGACGGGTGGCTGCTCGCTCGTGTTGCGTCACGGTGGAGGGTCCATTGTGGTACCCCGAGTGTAATTTACAGCTTGTTCTGGGCTCGTCCCTAAACACTGCAACTGCTGCAGCCAGGCTGCGGTCGTGGGTGTGAGATGCTAAAGGTCACGGAGCGTGATTTTTTATTTTTTTTTATTTTTGTCGGGTGTTTGCGAGGCGCTGGAGAAGGAGAAGGCAGGTTGTTGCTCACACCGCATTGTGACGAGTGTTGCTGATGTAGTCGCACCATCTTTATCCTCGTCTTTATAAACATCATCGGAAGCGTGGTGATCGTGTAAGTTTCCGTTAAATCAACAAAGCAAATAAAAACACAAATTTGATGATATTGGTTTTTGGTATTTAAATGAATATTTACCTCTAAAAAGAAAAAAAGAAAAGTCATCAATTTTAAACTCAAAAGCCGAACTTTTACTGTCCGGCAAGAATTTGATCCGGGAGGTGAGGGGCTTTTTCAGGCCAGATGGGAGTAATGAGCTAGGTAATGAGCTAGGTAATGACCTAAGAAATTGCTTCCTACTTCCCTCCTTTGGGTCAAACCATTCTTCCTGACCATGAACTCAAAGTTTGGCCTTAAAGTTCATTTTAAAGTTCGTTTCTTCATCCAGCATGGTGTGTCACTTCTAAGACAATTAAAGCAGAAATTATGAGTGCTCAGGAAGTGAGTGTTGAGGTCACCAATCCGGAAGGGTCTCAAGGCTGTGGAGACTTCCTGAAACATCCGACTTTGGGCGACCTTCTGGGTGATGAACAATGGCGGCAGCGTGGTGGAGTGTCACGTGGTGTCCTTGCCGACAGGCGGCAAAAAAACAAACACACAAACAAACCTCCCCCACCCAAAAAAAAAAAACAAACAAAAAAAAACCCTGTGTAGACCCAAATTTTCTCAGGGCTGTCCAAGACACGGGACTACCAACACCAGACCTCTTCTGAACACTTCAATGACTCCCAGACATTCGATTTTAAAATCACTTCTGAAAACTGAAAACGACTGAGGGTAAGTCACCTGCTCTCAGTAAGCATACCGAGGGCAAGCCACTTGTTCTGAAGGACTTGCCATCTTCTTTCTTATTTTTTTAATCTAGATATTTTAATCAATAATTTATTTTTCAAAAAAGTGTAAATACCTTGATTTATAAACACTTCTATATCTATATTTTTTTTTTTTTGTTGTCTGTACTTTTAGGGTTTATTATATTATTGCTTTCCGCTCTTCAACTTTATTATCAGTTTGTTTACGTTCAAGCCCACTGCCGTGTGATCGCCTTACCTGGCGGTCGACTCTTTCGCCCCGTCCCCCAGATCCCCTATATCTCATCCCCTCCTCCCCCCATTCC
Source organism: Pomacea canaliculata (assembly GCF_003073045.1). Taxonomy (NCBI): domain Eukaryota; kingdom Metazoa; phylum Mollusca; class Gastropoda; order Architaenioglossa; family Ampullariidae; genus Pomacea; species Pomacea canaliculata. Next base: position 27,738,124 of record NC_037593.1, read on the forward strand.
CCCAACACAAGGGTCGAGAGTCAACGACGCCATCAGCAGACCTCTCTGCAATCCACCACGAGGCACGCGCTGTTGCAGCACCCGGCCTGTCGTCATCGTCGTTGTCGTCGTCGTCGTCGTTGTTGTCGATGTTAGCCGCGCATCCTCCTTCGTCAGTCAGCAGTTCAGTGAGATTTATGATGGCAGGCCTGAGTGGAATTTTTGGCTCACTGCACCGTCCGCAGAAAATTTGTGATATTTCGTCCTTGACATGGGATGGGAAGGGAGGAAGAGAAGAGAGGGAACGAGGGTGGGAGTGGTACATCGCGTCAAATAGTTCTCACCATACATCAACTAAGCACTAATTATTCTTGAAGCCATCGGTCCATGTCATCTTACATATATACAGTCACATACAGTTGTACTGAGTCCTGAAACATTATTACCCACGTGCCTGACTATAGAATCATTTTTGTATTGTTAAAACATGATTTTTATTTACGCTGCAAAATAAAAGCGTAAACAATACTTGACAGACGACTACAACATTTTATGGGTCTATATTTATGTGTCAGTTAACTGGGACAAATAAAAATGAAGTGCTATGACAGAAGGTCTGACGGGAAATATCTCTCTGTCCTTAAGAACTATTTTGTCGAAATTTAGATGAAGGTTTCCTACAATACCTTGCTCTACCTCAGAAAGAGAAGAATCTGTCATTGCTTGTGTATATGTTCACATCAAATCTTAGAATATATTATATTTCATCGAAATGGTTATATATTTTGGTATCAAGAGAGGTTTGGATTGGAATATCTAAAATCCTTTTAAAGCAAAAATGGTTTTTTTTTTTGTTTTTTTTTTTTTGGTGGGGTGGGACTGAAGATCAGCTACAGCGCTCATACCTCATCATGTGCCATGGTGATTGCACCTGAACATCAACCAATAAAATCAGATACGTTCCAAAAGTCAGACTCGGACACAGAAGCATGATCAGAAATATTATTAAAGGGCTTGATAAAAGAAGAGATGAATTTCTTTCTATCACAAAGATATGCGGCAGGTTTGTACAATCTACCATACATCCATGATGTTCAGAAATAAACCCACCATTCTTAAAGATAACAACTTTGGGTTTTTTTTTAACTACTAACCCTAGAATGGCACATAATATTTTTAATCTATACTATATATATATATGTGATTACTTACAACAATATTTTCGAACTTGGCGCTTAAATTCCGCTCAGTGTCAACATGTAGTTTGCAAGGGACCACACTCATGTCCATATTCTATGTTCTTCTAAGATTTTGAAGGCCAGTGAATAAAATAGAGAGAGAGAAATATGCGGGGAGAGAGAGAAGTCCCAGAAAATTTGGATACTGCAATAAACATTGTTCTCTATTCTTCTATTTACCTATCAAAGCACATTTCAGTTCAAATCGCGGTTATAAATTACTCTAAATTCTATAATTACGAAGATATAATCTTGACACGTTTATTAAATTATCCGTACTTATGTAATACGATGCATATTATTTTAAATTCTTTAAATAAACCATCTTTTTTTTAAGATCAGGTCTTAAATTCCGCGTATCTACTGCCATTGGAGTTCATGTCCATATTCTATCTCCGATAATTTTTTTTTCTACCCCATTGTTAGTCCTCCACCCACCGTGTCCTCAATCGTCGAGAATGAAGACAGGAACGCGAAGGACAGTGTGTGTGACATCGCAAACATCTTCACCGTTCCCTCGTCAGTGGTGGTGGTGGCAGTGGTGGTGGTGATGTGATGGTAGTGGTGGTTGCTGGTGGTGGTGTCGTGGTGTGGCTGTCACTTCTCCCTCTCGCCATCCTCTCACTTCTCTCCCCTGGCGTCTGGAGGCCGGCGCGGGAGGTGTAAGAATGTTTACCCCAGGCGACAGCACCAAATATGGCGGACACACATACATCCTGGAACAATCTGCGGACAGGGCCTCCATTGTTTTCTGCCACACTGGGGGGTATTTTCGGTTCCGTAGCCGCCAGCCCCTAACCCCCGGCCTCTCTGATCACTGGCGGTTGGACTGGGAACAGTCCGGGTGTTTACAAGTCGCGATTGTCCTTTCCTTGGGAACGAAGGGAAGAAGGGAGTGGCGCGGGTTATGGAAGAAGAATAACTTGTTCTTGGATCGTTGCCCGTGGCAACAGTGCGGACGAGTAGGGAAAGCTCGGTGTTAGCCACACGTTGTGTTTGGCCGTTGGACCGGCGTGACGTGGCCATCACGTGTCTACCTGGCGCATGACGTCAGGACGGGGGGAGGAGGTGGTGGGGGTGTGATTTGTCCGTTCTGCCCTCTCCTTCTCTCCATCCACTCATTTTTCCTTCTTTCTGTTTGTTCGTCTGTTCTTCCTTTTTCGGATGCTCTAATTATCTTAACTTAAAAAAAAAAACTCACTTTGAAGTGTTTTGGTTTCACGAACCGCGCCTTGACATAACTGGAGGGCGGGAAGAAGAGGAACAAATAATCATGTGTGATGCATGTCTGTTCACACACACACACACACTCACACTCATACACGCAAATCAGTGCGTGCATGCAAGTACACAAAGAAAACACGCACAAGCACACAAACACACTCCACGACGAGTGGAATAAATCAGAAATATGTAGACGTTCATGCTTCTGTAGAATAAGAACAAATTAGACAGAAGAAGAAGAAAACAATGAGGACGACGAGGAGGAGGAAGAAGACGACTTGAATGAAACTACCGCAGCTCGACTAATGTTACGCATCACAAAAGTCAGGACAAATCCACTCGATGCCATGTTATCATTAAAGATTTATATCGACAAACATTTCAATAACTAGCGATTACTATAAATAATCATATTAGAAGACTCGGAGGAATGATTACATTTAATTTACTTAGTGACAGCTGAACTAGTGAAACAATATCGCATATAGGGCTACTGGACAGATCAAAGATAAGACAAACTATATCACCAGTAAAATTATTTTTTCATTGCTTTATTTTTCTTGGTATTAAGCAAATTTTAACTTGCAGATTAACAAATAACAAATTAAAAGTTGCTAGGCATTGTATCCGATGTAAAGAAAATGACTAAAAAAAAAATAATAATAATAAATAAACAAGACGCAAACACTGATGTAGATAGAAATGAAACTAAATTTGCATATTTTAAATAAATGTTATTTTTTTTAAAAACATAATTTATTTATTGACTATGAACATTGAAATATTTTCAGCTGCTATTAAAATTAACAAAATATGAAAAAAAAATTCAGATTTACATCATGAACATCGAGAACCACTCAAGTGTTTCTGTGGTCACACCTTTGGTTTCGCTGACAGTAAGCACGCAGCGACCCCGCTACCCGTCCACCCTACCCACTACCCACACACACATGCATACAGGCAAACACACCAACACACACGTACCTACACATCTTACAAGATCCGCTCCCATTCACCTCATACATAAGCATGAGCATTTCAATCCGGAAAGAACACCAGCGACTGTTAGTTACGGACGACCTTTGACATTTGACATTTGACACTGACAGGTAAGTTCATGGTGGCAGAGAACCTGTAGGCTTACTGAATGCAATGAAATGAGATTTTCCCGACTTTAACAGCTACAACAGAACATGACATGACACATGTCACGAACGGTAAGAAATGTTTGGTTGGGAAAAAATAATTTTGATAGAAAATTGCAAATGAATATGAAAATACATTTATAAACGTTCAAAAATATATAGACTGCGAATAACTCATACAAAACACAAGTTAAACATATAAAGTACAAACAAACAATAAAAATTAAAAGATACAATTCAAACTAAAATTAATTTGAAAATAAAAGTTAAATTTAAAAACTAAAATAATATGAATTAAACTATGACTAATATGAAAAATGTAATAAAATAAATGTAAAATGTTTGTAAAAAATTAAATTGAGATTTTACTTTTAATAAAGCGCGTGGTTTGGAATAGAAATGCAGGGCAGTGGAGGCACGAAAGGTACAAAATAAAATGAGTTCAGTTTAAACGAGAGAATAATATTTCAAGGAAATAAACTCACAGTTGTCGTGGTCTGAGTAAATGTTATTCTGCAGACGGCGCGAAGTTCCTCCATTGATTTCCTCCGTGTTTTCTTGTCTAGGTTTGTTTTCTGCAAATTGCGATGATAGAGATTTTTTTTTTTTCGTGTTTATCTTCTGGTCTTCTACTGTATTTAATATGTAGGTGCCTCGGTTTCATAGTTCTTAATATGTAAATAAGTCTCTTTTTTTTTCTTAGTTCGTAGAGATGCTTTGGTCTGGTATCAGATGTCGAAGTATTTGTCTAAAACAAATTTAATTTTTCACAGCTTCGGGTTAAGAATTTAACACACTCTCTTTTTTTGTTAAGAGGACGAGGAGGAAAAACACGCATGATGGGGAATAAAAACACTCGCGATTGAAAATGCAGGTGGAGACAGGCGGAAATACAGATTGGTGGCGCTGGAGTCGGTGCAGCTGTTACAAAAAATTTTTTTTAAATAAATAAAAATAAATAATAAATAAAGAAAATAAAAATGCAGCAGAGAAGGTTGGTACTGTGGAAGCCCGGATGTCACCCCCCTCCCACTGAAGTTCAATCGTATGGTCCTGGATTCAGATCTCCTTTCGGGTCACACGTATTTTCTCTCTGGCTGTGACCTGTGTTCACAGACTTTGGCCATCGAGGGAGGAGGGGTAGATGATGAGGTCGTCGGAACTTATGCAGGCACCCGGTTACCTTCCATCCCAATCCCCCACACCCGACATAAACACCCTTACGAAAAATCATTTTCTTCTCTCTCTCTAAAAAAAAAAAAAATAATAATAATAAATAAACGGGTACTTTTGTGCAACGGTTTTCCACCAGACACTTCCTCAAGCCAGCTTCTCTTCTTGCTCAGGTCCGTTGAGTAATGGTGGTGGTGGTGAGGCTGTCACAAAAATCCTCACAATTAGCCTCATAATCTTGCTGTAATTTACTGACCCGATTCCGTGATGCCTTGCTACGGCATTTTTTTTTTTTTTTTTCAAGTTTCGGTTATTTTTGATGGCGACGAGATGCCGTGTGGAAAGCCGGAGCCGGGGGACCTCTGACCTCGATGGGCGCTTGCTCGTGTTTGATTGCGCACCAAAGGTGCGGTCCTCACGAGGGTGAAGTCAGGTGGGCCCGAGGGAGGGGTTGGTGGTGGTTGGGGGCGGGCTCGAATTGAGAGATGGAGGATACACCGCTAGGCAGTCCAAACGTTGTTGGAGTTTGTTCCCCAGACTCTTCCTCATAGGGATGAGTCTTCGTCACCTGGGAAAGGCAAACTCGAAAGGGTTTCATTCAACACCTGAGCTTCTGAATCTGTCGGTCCAATGATCAACAACAAAAAAAAAAAAGACAAAAAACCCCACAGATGAAGATCGATCACAGAGGATTCGAGTGATGCATTTTCCCTGGGCGTTGCATCCGTTTGTTTATTTGTTTGTCTGCATTCTATCCCTTTTGTGTCTTTCTTTTCTCTTCCTCCGCCCGACAAACATTGGTCTTCCGCACGGTCGTCGTCGTACTCACTTCCGACCCATCGCCTTCAGCCGACCACCATCACCATCATCAGATTCCCTGTACTTCTCCTCGTCGTTCTTGTCATTTTTCTTTCTGTCCTTTCTTTCCGTCCCCACCCCCTAACTACCCCAGCCTGGAAGCTGCCCTGGAGATGAACACTAAGGCGGCGATGGACAGTGTTTGTCTCAGGACACAAGCGGATACGTCACTGTCACCTGAAGACTCTCTAGTGACGTCATGGGGACAGGAGGAAGAAAGCGCCACCTGGATTGTGGTGACCAGTACCCAGGACTGTAACCTTCAAGCACGTAGTTCGCCAAACATCTCGCTCCGACCTTCCTTCATGCACGAGGTTCCTCCATCTCTCCCCAAACTCCTCCCTCGGTTCTCCCTCGGTCAGTCTTGACGTTGGATCACACATGCCCGAGGGTTGGAGGCACAGGGAGGAGGCGGTAGAATGGGGTCAGGGCGGTGTGGGAGAGGCTTTGGCGGGGTTGTCGAAGCTGGCAGCCATCCTGTCGCCAGGGGGAGTGATGGTAGTGGTGGGTGGGCAGGGGGAAGGTTGTCACCGTCTGAAGGGATGAGGACGGGTCAGCAGAGGATGTAGGCTTTGGCGAAGTAAGCAAGGACGGGGACGATGATGACAACTGGTCCCGGGGGATGGAGGAGGATGACGACGATGACGACATGCTGTTGGAAGCCAGGTCGTTGGCGTCCGACACGATGGAGGTCATCGTGATGCGCGGCGAGAGAAGAGGTGCGAGTCTAGTGCAGATGACTAGACAGGCAGGAGAGAAAGTCGCCGAGTAAAGAAACCCTCAGAAGACGATGTTTGGCCACACTTCTGAGACGAGACTGGGGTACGAGAGTGTGTTGTGGGGAGATGGTGACGGGGTGAAGGGATGGGGTGGTGAATGGTGGAAAAAAACTGTGGACAGAGATCCAGGGATGTAGACTACTTGATTGGAGCAGTGCACGAGGAGCTGGGACTGCTTCCAAAGTCAACTACAACATTGTTTCCCTTGGGTCAAGTGGGTACATTTGAGTTCGAATTCTCACGTGGCTTTTACCCTTTCAAATAAAAAAAAAAAAATAACAGTATTACCTTTCAAACAAAGCATAAATTAGTGCACAAATGCTAGTTTGGCATTTGAAAATTGATGCGATTATAAGCCTGTGTATTTTTGTCAGACTGTCATGTCTCGAACCTTTAAATGCCTGATGAAAAAGATAAGTTTTTTTCAGACAATACATTTTCATAATAATAACAAAACCAAGAAGAAAATTACCCAGACTAGCATTATAATAAATAAATAAATAATAAACTTACTTCATCTGATATTTCAAATTCTGAATGATTCATATTTAAGTGGGATGTGTAGGAGAAGCGAAGACCTGGACATGTGATGGATAATATCTATTTAGTATCAATAGTTAGTCATATTTTTGTTGTTGCTATGCCGGTTAGTTCGAGGGGCTACATCGTGTTTTATGCTTTTTTGTTTTTTTACCCTTCATTATTTGCCAACACCAGCACCTACAGCACCACGGCCACCCAACAAACCTCAGCAACCCGAGGACTTCTGTGTCTATCACCGCACTAATGAAGGCGAACCTCCCACCGTCTAGTGAGGCTCGTCCCACCCGCTCCCCACGTAGTCCTGTTTCCCCCACACCCCCAACCTCTTCACCCCCCGTGTCCTAGCAGGGGACAGCAGGCATATCTCACACAAACTAATCTCTTTCATGTAGCCCGCTGCTCTACTTTTCCCAGAAGAAAGATTGAGCCACGACTACTGTAGCAACTGTCCACCCGCTTCTGTCTTTTTTTTTTTCTTCTTCTTCTTTTTTTTTCTCGCAGGCGATTTTTCAGGCATTCTTTCAAAGCAGCTTCTGTGGTGAAGGTGTCAGAAAAAAAGAAAGAGACTCATTTTTTCCCCCCTAAAGAGGAATTCGATTAATTATAGGGCAGAGGGAGAGAATCCGGAGAAGGTGTCATGGCGCTGGTTGGAATCTTTAAAACAAAAACGTGTGGACAGCTTTTTGTGTGTAGGCTTGAGTTTATTGTAGGACTGAGAAGTCTAGTCTGGCAGGAGAAGTGGAGAAAAGTCGTATCAAGCGCGGTAATTCTTGATTTGGGGGAGGGAACTCTCTTAGGCAAGTACGTACGCACAAATACAAACACACACAAAAATAAATAAATATATAAAAAATAGATAAATAAATAAATAAAATAAAAATAGTAAAATAAAAAAATAAAAGTAAAAACGCATGCAAACAGTAGAACATTCATAAAAGCACAAACACACACGCAAAAAAAAAAACAAAAAAAAACCAACCAAACAAAAAAGCAACAACAACAAAAACAACAACAACTACAATCACATACACACAATAGAACATTAATAAAAGAACAAACACACGAAAGTTGACTAACACATACGTTTTATCATATTTTTATCTAACAAACAAACAAACTTTTGATGTCAACATTTTTGTCCAGTTGCGCCCCTTCATCAGATTTTTAAAACTTGTTTCAAGACTGGAGACGACTTCACGATCGTTTGTGTACAGTGCCCGCCACCCAGCGCACGACAGAGCCCCTGCAGCCCACCCCTGCAAGTCAAACAGCTCTCCGATTCCTGCTTTCGATCGCAGAAAAAGGAGAAAATGTCTGAAAAATGGCAGTTGCTGTCCCACGTGGTGTTTGAACAGAGGTCAGATGAGGCGGCGGTGCCGAGGGTTGTTGGCAGGGTAATGTTGGCAGAAATCAGCGTGCATCGCAAAAAGTGTCCACCTTGTCCTAACACAGCCTCCCCACCCCGCCAGCATCCAGCCCTGCCCCCTGTCAAACAAGCCTCTCTTTCAGGACACGAGATGTTTCCAATGGTCCAGCAGATGATCGAAGGGCAAAGGAGGGAAGAAAGGATGAAGAAGAAGAAATAAGAGAACTATTGTCTTGAATTTGCTACAAGATACTTGAGAGAGGGGATGCTGGGAGAAAGCTGCGGGTATGATCGTTAAAAGAAGAAGAAAATATTATCAAACTCATGCAGGCATCGGTTCAACACCCATGGATTCTGACTTCGAGAAAGACAGAAAAAAAAGAAGAAAAAAAAGCGATTGCTACAAGGCCACAGGTATCACACTCAGGATGAGTCGACCACTGAAGGAGTCTATGAACACCTTCTTCCCTATACCTCCCCCTGTCCCTCCCGCTCAACGCTCTCAGACCTCGCGCCTGTCGGAAGCGAGCGAGAGACGCTGCGGCGGGGAGAGCGAGGGAGGGAAGGAAGGAGGAAGGATGGGAGGATGGGGGAGGCTTGACAAGCTCGCCCAAAGTTCGATACAAAGCGACGACACGGAGGGCACGAAGGGCAGCTGGCCAATGCCCATCGAGCGCCAGACCCTCCCCTCCTTTTTTTTGTTTGTTGTTTCTCCTTCTCTCCGTCTTGCTGTGAGGGGGACACTGTCCACAAGCCCCGGACGGGGAGAGGCGGAAACACGCACGGAGGCCCGAGGGGGCACGGGATTGGTGGCGGGTTTAGCGAGACGCAGAGAGAATTGAACCGAGGATGTTGGAGAGAGGGAGGCTGGAAGAGGTGGCTGCGGGGAAGTGGGGGTGGAGTGGGACGGGGGAGGGTCAGCGCGAGCGAGAGAATAAGCACAGCGAGGCGATCGTCTGCTTTAGGTCGAGACGCAGTTCCTGACTTCAAAGACGAGGGGCTTCGATCTGGAGACGCTCTCAGCCTGGGACCGCAAATGAAGAGAAAATGAAACGAGAGGCGGGCAAGGCAGACCCATGAGGAAGGAGGAGAGTGTCGGGGGGATAGACAAACAAGGGAGGGAATTAGCACGAGGCGCTGCACGAGTTCTCCTTGATGGCAGAGGTGGATTCCACCCCTAAAAGCAGCATTGAAAGAAAGCAAGTGCGGGACACATTGTGTGTCGTTATTTCAAGTGATAAGAGTGAGATAACTTTTTTTTTTTGGCCTCTTACTTTCTTCACTCACTTTGTTCCTCCATCTGTCCTGGCAGTCGTCATTTGCGACCACCCACTCACTCAATCACACAAAAATTACAAACTCTCTCACTTCTCCCCACACGCACTATGTTAGTCTCCCCTCCCTCCCGCACCCCCCCCCCACACACCCACAAACCCACCTTCTTCATCCCCACCGCCTCCCCTCCCCGCGGATCATTAGCACGTGGCCAATAATCACACTTTGTTGCACATGTTGACCCGCGGGTCAGACGGAAGCCCCGGCCATTCTTTCCAAACTTCTGCTGGAAGCGAAGCTCGGTGTTTAAAGAGAGCATCCACGCCGGGTCGCAATTACTATTCCGGTCACAGACGGAGCCTGCTTCGTGTGCCGCTCCACGACGACGAGAGCGTGACCCCCATCTCGCGAGATCCCGCGTCAGTGTCTGGCGACCCCTTCTTGGACAAACTGGCCACTCGCCATGGCACCGGACTCTGCCAGTGTGTGGACGGTGGGCTTGTGTAAGCACCAGACTCCGGCACGTGCCTTCTGGCTGCACAGCACCCCCCTCTCCTCACTAAAAGTGACACCGAGATTTTGTGAGAGAGAGAGGAGAGAGAGAGAGGGAGGAGAAGAAGGAGAAAGTTCTTGATTACCAGAGAATCGCACGAACATAGCCACAACAGCGGGCGGTGGGTTTTTCTGACTCACGTAGCAAACATCCCATATGTTACTCCCACTTATAATCTGTACAAGTAAATCAATGAAGTCAGATCACAGACTATGTATAGGTAGATCAACTCCTGTATTCACGTGTTAAAAGAAAAACAAAAACAAAAACAAAAAAAAAAGCAAAAAATAAAACAAAACCAAAAACAAAAAACCCCAAAAAACCCCAAAAAGCAAAAAAACAAAACAAAAACAAAAACCCAAAACCCCCCAAAAAGCAAAAAAACAAAAAAAAAACAAACAAACAAGAAACAAAACATAAAACAAAACAAACAAAAACAAAGAACACACACAAAAAAAAAAAAAAAAAAAAAAAACAGACGACGGTACCCAACTCTCTAGTAAAATAAATCCACCCCAGCTACAGAGGGCTACACGTCATACGGGTTCTTGGTGACACCCTCAACATGCTACGTTTTGTTATGCACTTTTATTTTTGTGTGTGTGTGTGTTTTATTTATATCATTGAACACATTTGTGAGCGTCATTCACAAGGTGGTCGAGTCCCCTACTAACCCCAAAAGGTCAGACGCGGAGGGGTGGGGAGGGAAGGGGAGGGACTGGGGTGGAAGCTCGTTGAAATGTCGTTACAACAGTAGGATTCAAATGCTTACCTGTTTTTGTGCATAATTATTTATGTCTAGTGTGAACACTTTAGCACAAGGCTGTAAATGCCATTTGACTCAGGCGGAGGCCGTTAGAGTGCGGAAAGTCAGTGAACATTATTTACAACGGACGTCACAAGGCAGCACTTTAATGTGTGGGGTTCATCATAACCTTCGGCCTCCTCCCTACCCCTAGTTATCTCTTCCCCCTCCCTCCTGCTCCTACCTCAACATGTCTGTTCCCTCCCACCGCTCTGTCCTGTGTTGTATTGTTCATTCTTTATACCTCCAAGTAGTCTTCGGTTCGTTTCGGAACGACTGATTCATCGAAAGATTTTTGAGTTCTTTGCACATCTTCCACTTTTTAAAGTCGATTCCTTACTGATTTTTCTTCTTCTATCTTTCCTTCACCACTTCCCACCTTTCATGAAAAAAACAAACAAACAAACACACAAAAAAACAAACAAAACAAAAACAACAACGGCAAAAAAAAAAACAACAAAAAACTAAACAAACAAACAAAACAAAAAGAAGGGGAAGGGGCTATTTTGCTCGACCAGTTTCTCTTAAATTATTTTTTTTTAATTGAACAGGTTGACACGTTCACCTCAGTCTACTAACAGGTGAGGCTGCGGTTGGGGATGAAGTAGGTTGGCGGTGTCTGATGAAATAAATCCGATTCTCTACAGTAACAGGAGTTCGTGCGGCCAAGCTGACCAACGCATGATCATCAAGACAGTTTCTGGAGAAAACTTAAAAAATGACAGGAAGTTGACAGTTTTAAGAGCAGAAACGAAATCATCTCTGTTGTCATCTTTTCTCGCTTTTTCTTCAACAGAAATAACTCTCTGACAGAAAGACTACCGATTTCAGTAGATGATTACTATATTATATCAAGAAAAATAATAAAATCGATTTAATAAACATTATTTGTATTGTTGTATTTGCCGTGAATGTTTCTCTGTATTATTAGTTTTGTTTTTCTTCTGACAAGTGGATCAACATAAATTTGAACAACTGTATAGGTGGACTGCTGTCTGTCTGCCGAGACCAACGCTTAGCCTCTTAGTTCTCCGCTGTTAGTCTCGGCGAGCCTAAACAAAGAATGTGACTAAACCGGAAGCTTTGTACACTCCTGCCTCGTTTTAGTAGTTAACTGGAAAAAAATCGCCTGCCAGCAGTCCAGTAATACAAGTTCGTGGTATATTGTCATTATCCCCACATCATCAGACATACCACCACCTCCTACACCACGACCACTACCACCACCTCAATCATCTTCATCCTGCCATCGTCGACACGACATCAACAGACATCAGAAACAGTTCCGGAGGACACTGGGCGTCGAACTGCCAGTAAACATCAGTTGATAACAGAAGACAGGTACCCGGCCGCCATACAACACACCCGGGCTTCCATGGCCAAGGGGCGGCGACCTGGCAGGACTCAGACGCGGCGAGGTCGCGGCGAGGTTGCGGTGCGGCACGGCGGCAGGACAGTGTCTGTCGGCGACGCTGAGCCTCCGCCTGTCACAACGTCTGCGTCGCGTCGGCAGCGCGTCTGCGGCACGTCTCAACGCCGCCCTGTTTCCCGCGCGGCGCATCCGTCCGCGCCCTGGCTTCTCTTCCGCTTCCGGTTCTTTCATGATGAGCGCGGGAGGCGCGAGCTCGCGCGATAAAATGGCGGCCGAGCGGCGGAGTGTTTCCGGCAGGGGGCGCTCGTCTGTCGTCGCCGCGTCGACATCTCGCCGCCTGGCGTGAATCTCGACCTGCTCCGTGCGCGGAGTTGCTGGCCTTTTGTAACCAGTGTGATATACACTTGTCAGGAGCTCAGGTTTGTTATGATGATGGGTGGGGCCGGGCTCGGGAAGTGGGGGGCGGTGGCAGGAATGAGAGGTGTCTACGAGGATCCGGAAAATAGATAAGCCATGAGTAAGCAGGCATCCGTCTGAAGTGTAATGTTTGTCGAAAGCGAGGCTTCATTTAGAGAGAGAACAAGAAAAAAAAAAGACAAGCTGGGGAAGTTATGTAAAAGACAAAGAATAGTATCATCGTCATTCGTCCGTTGTCTGGTACCGAGGATCACATGGATAAACTCGGCACCTGACAGCACCACACTGACACCTGTTGTGGGTCCTGCACAGGACCACCTGTCCACTTCTTCACTTTGGTAATCCAGTTCTTCTGGCCACCGCAGAGTCAACCACCCTCCAAGGTACTATCACGGGGTGTGCTTGGCCACCCGGTTGTGGACAATCTTCCACAAGATGTCGTGCCGGGGTGCATGGCCAAACCAGACCAGCCTCCTCCACTTCACTGTTGCATGTAGGGTTCCTGGTTCCTACGAGTGTATCAGCCATGATTGGTACAAAATTTTATGTTCCTTCTACAAGATCCAGAGCAGACACTTATTCTCGAATACCTGGATTCGTCTCTTCCTATCGGCAGGTACCAACTATCTAACTACAGTGTATAAAGTCCACCTCCAAATAAACTAATAAATAAATAATTTAAGTTTTTTTTACAATAATGTACCGTTACACCACGCAGGTCACAGTCAAAATGAAAGGAGAAGAGAATGTTCCTGGCCGAACCATTTACCACAAAGCCTCACAGACACGCGGATGACAAGAGGTGACACGAGGCACGAAAGTTTAATGCTAACTCACCTGGACCACCCAGACTAACCGCTGGGACAGATTTGCTCTGACGACAGGTGTGTGTGACAACAGCTTGTGGTGCGACTGTGGTGTGACAGACTGTGGTGTGACAGACTGTGGTGTGACAGATCGTGGTGTGACAATACGATGATGCTGTAGAAACAGGTGACGCGACATGGGTGACTGGTGCGATAGTGTGACAACAGACTTGTATGATAGACAGACAGCAGTGTAACAACGGATACAGGTGTAACAACAGGTGATGGTGTGAAACAGGAAGAGGGGAGGTATTTTATGGGAGCAGGATTTACATGAAGTTCTCGTTGTGCTGCTCAACCGATTTTTTCTCCATAAAGTAGTAACAATGATAACATCATCACCGACCGACCGACCGAGCGTGTTCATTTTATTTACTCTCCACCTCACTCATTTTTTTTTTTGGACTTCACTCAAATTCTTCTCAGTGAGCTTGGCATGATAGGCAGCCAAAGAAGATTCGAGATTTGACGCCATGTTTACCTGGTGTGAACCTGTCTGACGGAGCTGTTGCTGATGTGCCAGACTAACGACCTGCACGTCACGCGCCAAGTTCTTGACTGCTGACGTCACCGGCCTCGTGCTATCTTCCGCCTGCTGTCGGCCAAACAAAATAAAGCCTCGGCAGGAATTAAATGATTTGATTCACGATTTAAAAAAAAAACCCTGCCGAATCTTAATTGGAGACAGGGGGCTGTGAGTTTTTCCATTTTTGTATGAGTGGAGTGTAGTACAGATGTCGAGAGTGAGGCTCACGTGCATGTTGTGACGTGCGGGAGTGCAAGGGAGGTTGTACGGGTGGATGAGTGCCAGATAAATATTTTAACTATTATTTCTCTGATCACGCAGCATGTTTTATCGCATATAAAAATGTTTTATAACTGTATTGTTTATTGTCCACACTATTGCGGAGCGAGGTTGTAGCTGTCGCTCAGTCGTCAGACCAGAGAAACAAATTCTCGCGTTGTATGCGTCCAAGTCTCGCGGTCTCTGTTCTTTCCCCGTCTCTTTGTCTTTCTGTCTTTATTTGCTTTCGTCTCTTTCTCCTTTCCTTTGTCTCGATCTCGTCATCTCAATGTCTTATGTGTGAACTGGTGACGTGTACCTCGGTGAGAAGTGAATATGTACAACATGAATCAATGTAAGGGTTAATTTTTGTTAATGGCTACTTGAAAAGGTCAAAACATTGAAAAATTGAAAAAAAAAAAGAAATACAGACAGTCAGACAGGCAGTGAGCAGGGAATGTTTAGAGACAGCCCCCCAAAAAAGGACAGACTGACGGGAAAAGAGAAAGAGACGGGAGGCACGGAGGAAGAAGTGTGAGATTAGGACGGAGGGGAGACTAAGAGTAGGCAAGCTCAAGGGACACTTGACAAACTCTCGACGTCCGTGACACACGTACAGTGGCAGACAGGGATGCATTACCAAGACACTGTTACGACAAATCGTCGATGACTCATCATCAGACGACTTGGGTGTGACTCTTTCCAACAAACGACTGCCAGCTTTGTGTTGTTGGCGAGACTCGAAGGTCCTATTCAACCAACCCACCCTCGTCCTCTCTACCTCCACCCGTCTCTCGTACTTCCCGTCTACATTTTTATTTTCTTCGCGAAACATTCATTTATTGCCGCGTCTTCTGCCAAGCTTTTTCGCTTTGTCACTTGCTTTTAGAAAAAATAAGCCACACGAATGATTTGTTGTTAATTGTTGCCATAGACTCTTGCTCCTGTCCAGAAGTTCTTAACAGCTAGGAAGACATTACGTCACGTGATTTTGATGAGGACGTGTGTTGGGGGCGGTGTCAGCCGAGGTTTTAAATACATCCTGGCCTGAAGACACAGGAAGTTTTATATAAACCTCAGAACATTCTCGAACAAAGTGTTTTGCGTCATGGGTCCAGCCGGATCTCCTCAAGTACCCGGGGTTTAAAGCACAACATACAGATGTGAAGTCTGAAGAAACTACACTGCAGGCTACGTGAGGATTAAAGCTCTACCCGAGAGGAAATTAAAAAAAAAATGATGCCACAAACGAGTTTTGTCCGGCAGTCACGAGCAAGACACCCGTAATGAAGAGTTCCCATGAATCAGCGCGCAGCAAGTTCCAGATGACGTCAAACGCCGGTGATGTGCACTTGTGTATCCCACTCGCCAGTCACGCCCTCGTCAACATCTCTTTCACTGCTGTGAATGTTGCTGAGTCACGGTGTAGGAGTACAATCATGACAGCATTACGACTATTTCAGTGCTGTTGTCATGTAAAACACAGCCGACCCCAAACTTTAACAACCAACATTTATGATTATTCACAACGAATTTTATCTTTTGTATTTTTAATAAGGTCACCTTAACCCAGCTTTCTGCTAAACAACACTCTTTGTTGTCTTTTTTTAAAATCTCAGGTTGTACTTTAACTTCTACCTGGAGGTTTTTTTTTCGTTTTTTTTTTTTTTCTTAGCAAGCAGCCGTCGGCGTAAGACATTAGTCAGCTTACCTGTGGGTGACAAAGCCGTAATAAAGAAAATCTTCTCCTTTGTGTTTTCCCTGTTGTTCTCTAGTTTTCGCAGGTGGCCAGGTATAAAAGCAGCTGCGCCAGGTAGTCATCCTTATTTGTTACAGGTGCTGTGAGGCGTGAAGGATGGATGTAGCAAGGCATCCGGGGAATTCGTCTCTGTCGCTGACGTAGTTGCGTGAGTCTTAGACCGATCATCGACCTCGCCATGCCATGTGGGAAAAGAGAGAGAGAGAGAGAGAGAGAGACAGAGACAGAGACAGAGAGAGGAGAGAGAATAGACAATGAAATGCGTTAATACGAATGGAGAAAGAAAGAAAACCTAAAACGATGGAGGGAGGAGAGAAAAATAGGGCTAAAAAATAAAAGAGGCCTAGAGAAAGAGGAGAGAGTGAAAGAAGAAGGAGAAGAATGAAGGGGTGCGTGAGGAAAAGGAGAGCTAAGAATGAGAAGCGGAAGTAACCTGAAAACAAAAGCTACTGAAGACGGTCGAGAGAATTAATAATGTTTTGACTGGAAGGATACGGATGGGATACTTCGGTGTTTGAGCCAGGGCCATTCATTCATTCCTTTTTTCTGTCTTCCATCCTTTCTTAACGTGCTATCAATTTATTTTAATCAACCCTCCTTCATGCTTTGTCTATTTACCTAAGCGCACCATTTCTTAGTCTTATGCTCACCTCCATCATTTCATTGAGTATTGAATTTCACTCTTTGAAGCATTCAATAAAATTATAACATTTTAAAAAATACAAATTTTAAAAATTAGTATCTCACCATATTTTCTCTGTATTAGATGTGTTAAAGAACCTAAAACCCAGGAATGTGACAGTCATAAATAATTTTTAAGGAGTGTTAAGAACATTTTACTTATCTACATACAGCAGACAGAATTAGTCCAGGTGCTCGACAATGACCTCCTGGTACTCAACTGTCATTTGTGTATTCAAACTCTTCAAACTTCTCCATATAACATCCGCAAATAACCATCGACCTCTCAAATTCTGTCTTTTATATCCAAGAATTTCCTATCAAAAGATGTTAGAGTGAGTGAGAGGAGCAGCTGGAGGTATGATGACTATGACGATAACTAATGTAGACTAGTGAGGACGAGTGTGATGATAACAGCAATCATCATTCAACCATTTCTTGCCTGGAACAATCATCAAACAGAAGATAATGTACTGCATTGTTTTTCAGGTTACCTTCTGAATAAGTCAATGAAATGTCTTTGATTAATCCAGGATTAATTTTACAATATAAGAATATATTTTCATAAGACCGAGTGTGATAAATCAGTTCATTAATATTCGTTTTGATTATTCTTTAAAATAAGCTCTACATCATTTTTCAAGAACAAAAATTAAAAAAATAATTTAACAATTCTTAGGCTTTTCACTAAAAAAATAAAATAATAACTTTTTTTTAATAAATTGTCCATTCTACTTCTTAAAGACAGATGCAAAGACAGATGTCACTGAAAATTCTAGTATCACTAAAAATATTTTTTAGACTTTATCTTCATCTTCAAAAAAAAAAAAAAAAATTCCCGTGGGGCAATTAGTTGATATGCAAATTGTGGTGAGCTTCGTTTACTATTTTTCTACAAAATGTCCAGAATTTTGCTGTTTAAAATTGTAAAATGCACTCCGCATCACAACAATAAGAAAACATTATAATATAATCGTATAATGTGAATTCAAAGACCTTTCAAGCTGATGAGTTTAGACACATGAAAATATTTACATTTCAAACCTCTTACACCTGTCTAGTTCTGTCAGACGATAAACGATGCCAGCGACGACTTTGTTTGGTGGTTGATAATAGCAACTGTCGCCCAGCATCACAATGCCAGGGGACGTAACTTCTCCTAAGCAAGTAAGCACAAAAAGGGGAGTGAAGCCTCACCCTATCCGGGTGGGTGGAGGGGGAGACAGGGACGAGATCCATGTGAGTGGTTCACCGGACGGACCACTACAGGGACTAATGTACAGTTTGGATCAACTTGTCTCTGTGTGCACAGTCAGAACATACTATCCTCCCTTCTTTTTTTTTTTCTTTCCCTCCGTTCTTCCTTTTTTTTTTCTACTCCCGAAAGTTTTGATCAGATGTACCACGCAAGCTTCGGTCTTTTACTACTTAAAAACGGGCGACGCTAGGGCTGCTATGGAAAGTAAACAGGATCATTACGCCAGGCTAAAGTGCCCGGATGGCGGTCCGTTGAATTACAGCCGTTGAAGACGTCTCCGTTAGGCGCACGGGGGGGTTGGAGGTTAGGGGGTGGCAATGGGTAGGCAGTCGTGCAGGTAGAAAACGGGAGCCAGAACGTGAAGGTCTAGGGGCGAGCAGCCGCGCCACACCTGTAACGACGTCATTGCACATGCGTGAAGGAGCTAATCGCCCATGCGCAGGCGCAGACGCAGGCGTGCGCGCGCACCACACACACACACTCACACGGAGAAACAGGCAGGTGTTCTCCCCGCCCAGCGCGTTTGATGAGGACTCAGGCACGAGCTGGGAGGAGTGAGCCAAGGAGAAGCTGTAAATTTCTACAATGACCGAGCAAGGCAGCGGGTGTTGAAACGCGATACCCGGGCTACCCGGATCTACGCTGATGGAATAATTAGAGAAAGACAGACTCGTCCCCTTTGCGAGGCCTCGGCACCGGTGCTGCCCGTCAGCAGGCTCCATTGTACGATCAGCTGCACCGCCGAGCAAGTGGGAGCTGTAATGGCAGCGGACCTCCCCCGACCTCCTCGTCTTCATCATCAGCAAAGTGCGCCCGCGACGCTGGCTACTTGCACGCGAGTTGCACGTGCGTGCAAGGAGGGTGTGGACGGCTTCAAGATGGCGGCCTTTCCCCGGCTGCGTCCTACCTGTGTTTTTCTTTTTCTGGCGACGGGTGGGATGGTGGGTGGAAGGAATAAAGGGAGGGTAGTAATTGTTTTTATGTTTGAAACTGTCAGGATGGAAGTCTCGCAGGAGTTGTTACGAATTACCTCCCCCTTATCCGCCACCGAACCACTCTTGTTCTTTCGGTGGGAGGGGTTGGGAATCAATCAGGTAAGAAGTTGAAAGAACGAGTGATTCGGGTGTGAAAGAAAAAAAAAAAGACGTAGCAGAGGGCAGGGAGCAGCAGACATCAGGAGGGCACATGGCATCAGTAGCGGGTACCCGAGATAAGAGTTTGGTCTTCGTGGACAAGGGCACCCGCTAGTGCAGTACCAACACTCGCTTGTCACAACTAAAGTGAGAGGCCCTGGGTTCAGATCTCTTCTTGGGACACGACACTATTTCTGTAGGTGACACCTGCTTTCAGGGCTGGCTGTCGACCGTTTACTCCGAGGTTTTCTCCCCTCAATCTGTTTCCCTTAAAATGCGAAAAATCACCTCCAGGTGGAAGCCCTTTTCTTTTTTCCTTCCCAACAAACCAGCATCATCGATAATGATTGTTTGACATTTGTTACGGTTTGTATCGAATTTTTTATTTATTTATGAAGACTTGTTGAATTCATTACGATTTGTTCCTTAATTTTTTTTTTTTCATTTTTAAGGATTTGTTACGATTTGTTCCTAAAACAAATTTCTCTCATAAAATAATGGCGGGTTTATCGTGAATCTCGTTCTAAAGGCAGTTATGCTGTGTGATAGCTCAACAGCTGTGTAACTTTGAATAAGAAGTTTGTGTATTAGCCTATGTGGTACACGCACGCACGCATCCTACCCACCCTACCCATCCTACCCACCCTACCCACCCCACACACCGTCCAAACCCATAATATACATCCCCAGTCTCTACGATTTTATTTAACCATTTAACTCTTTGCCACTCGCTCGTTCCACGTCTTCAAAAGCCAAGAGGTTAACGCATGGAAAACTCGGCCAAAGTCTTTTTCGAAATCCAGTCTTCAAGGGGACGCAACACCGTGGAGAGCCGTTGTGCCCCGCAAAGGCCATTTACGACTGCACAGCCTAATGTACGAGAGTAATTGCTCCGGGAAGATAACTCGATTTATATTTTTTAGTAGCTAGTTACCCGGCAATATTCACTGTCATCGCTCCCAGTTAAGGGTCGAAAATTAATAGAGATTGCGAGGCCGCGAGCACGTCCAAACGAAGCCATCAAGGTGCGTAACTCGCAAATCATGCCGAAGCAAACTAGGTAGTCGTTCTTGAATAGACATCGCCGGTGTTCCCGGGGAGCTTGGGGAGGGGGAGGAGGAAGAGGGTTGGCGGCGACGATGAGCCGATCGACCACATTCGCCAAGATGTTCTCCGACGATTCCTAGTCTTCCTTGTTATCTTCCTCATGACAGTCTTCAGCACGCATTATCTCCCCCTTTTAATGGCGCAGTAGTAAAGCACGATAAAGTATAAATAAGTTTTTTTCACCCGCCTATAAAGAGGAGATCGGAGGGTTGTTTTTACGACTCTCTGGCAGAGTCTTTTGCTGTGGAATTGACTTGCTGTCGTCGTTGCAAGTGCCATCATAAAAAGTCGTTTCAATCAGGCGTTGAGTTTCGCCAGCTTTGTTTTTGTCAGCCTCCGCATCGGTGGCGGAAGCGGCGAGCTTTTCCCCCCGCCAAGGGTTATTTGAGGACGATGAAAGAGTTCTCTCCCTTGTGATGGCGAGACCGGGAGGTTGGGTACTAAATGTGGCTGCTGGCTTTGCAGGAACCAGACACAAGTGTGCAACTGGGCGTGAGGAAGATGTGTATGTGTGTTTGTGTGTGTGTGTGTGAGTGTATGTGTGTGTGTTTATATGTGTGTGTGTTTATGTATGTCTGTGTGTGTGTTAGAGAGTATGCGTGCGTGTGTGCGCTCAAGCATCTGCCTGCTCATATGCATGTGTTTGAGTGTCTGTGTCCATGTCTCTGCGTTTATGCTTTACGTTTGTTAGTTTGCGAGTGTGTGAGACTTGATGCGGGACAAGGATTAGAAATGAGAAGGAACAAATATAATGTTTATAATGAGGACCACACATATATTTATAAAAATAATTTTTAAATAATTTATAAAATAAAATATATAAATAAAATAATTTATAATTTACTTACTACAGCAGAGACATTATAATGTTTATCATGTAAACTAGAGAGTAGAGAATGTAGTGTTTATAAAACAGCAAGAATAAATATAATGTTTATCATGATGATTACACAATATTTGTAATTAAGACCTCATAATATTTTCCTGTCTCCCTAAACAACCTAAAAGTGTTAGGGGACGACCGTTACTTCCATGTTTATCAATTTATGTATTTATCACGTGTTTATGTCATGTATACACGCGATATGGTACGCGCCCATGCCCAGTGAACAACGCTGACGTCAACAGCAAGCAGCCTGACTGTAAGGTCAAATGTCAGGGTAGGAGAGCGTGGCCACGGTTTACTGACAGGTAAGATATCCGCGAGGTAAAGTGCGACCCCAGTTCGCAGTGTGTCGCCAAAGGACAACCGCCAGGTGAGAGACGAGCGCACACGCGTCCAACAGTGTGGACGGCAGTCTGTGGAGCGATTGGCAGCGTGGTGCGAGGACTCGCCGTCAGAGGGCGACAAACACGGAGTGTTAGGACAGGGGTTAGCATGGCGACGACAAGGTTAGCACGTGTTGGAGCTCTCTCTGTTGCTTGAGATGCTCAGCGGCCATCTTTCTCCGGTACCTGAGACACGGGGCTGCATGGAAAACAGTTTGCAAGAGGGTTCTTAATTTCTCCATAGTTGGTGAAAGATTGGCATCCAAGAAAAATTTGAAAATCCATCAGGAATTATAATTTACAACGACGGATATTTTACTAGCGAGTCAAAATCTCTGTTACTTCACTCAACCCTCACAAAAGCTCGTGATAAAGCTGGACCTCGCGGGTTGTCCATGTCGTGGATGCTGTCTCGATTTTCAGTTATTTTCTCGTCGTTCGAGTGACGACTACATATGGACGAATGTTTGAGCAAGTTTAGCAAAGCTTTCGAATAACCGCATGTAAACATTTGCCAAACTTGGTCAAACCTTCGTGCATATTCTTTCATATTTGGTTACAAACAAACTTCAGTGTGAAAAACACAAAACTGGCGATAACTGTTGTGTACAATTTTTTTGTAATTTATGCTTTAACTTAAATATTGAATATTCCAGAATGATCCTCCTCAAGACTTATCCTTCTAATGGCAGCGTTTTTTCCTATGATTATAGAGGGAAAAATGTCAATTAAAATTACAATTATTTGTTAAAACTGAATGATTGTAAACTCCACCCACGAGGGCGTGGTACAGGTGTTCTACCAATCATCCTGCCACACCACAGGGGAGAAGTGAGGACCGATAGTCTGTCAAAGATTTACTGTCCAGCCAGACGCAAGGTCGATGTACTAAGGCCAATAAATTAGTTCTCAGTTTTTGCAGGACTGACTGGGGTGTGTTGACGGGTACCCTGCCCACCCTGGTGTCTGACTTACACGTCCGAGGCTCGCCTGTGTACAGTGTACAGTGTACAGTGTATAGACAACATAGACAACATAGACATGGCCATGCACACCAACGCCGGTCGCAGCCAGACCTCAACACAGTCGCAGGGAGCAATGGTTGACGGGAAGAAAATTCGACGAAACTTTGGTCAGGAAAGACAAGTAGACCATAATCCTTTACGACAGGTGGGACGTGGAGGTGTGTTTCTACAGGTAGATAATGTTTTCTATAAAGACCTATGTCTCGTCTCTCCCTCTCTGTGTGTTGTCACAGGGTTTTTGGATTGAGAACAGCTATGGGCTCTATCCCTCCTCACAACCTCCAACCTCCAACCTCCAACCTCCAACCTCCACCCACCTGTGGCAGCCTACAGGTCGGCGTCAAGGTTTAATCTCGGTAATCCCGCGGCTAATAAAACGTGCAGAAATCAGTGGAGGTGACTCGCACGGGGACACGTCTACATGATGGGGGCAAACTAGCCTTCAAACACGAGAGAGAGAGGGAGGGAGAGAGGGGGATAGGGAGAGGGAAAGGTGGGGAAAGGGGATGAAAGCATGGCGCCGACAGTAGTGATAGCCGCTCAGGCCGCCAATTAATACCAGCCCTTGGTACAGACGCCACAGAGCCATGGCGCCTGACTATTCAGCAGATGGATTAAAAAAACAGTTTCATTCCTTTCTGTCGACAGCACCAGTCTTACGAGACTGAGTTCAGGAAGGAGAGAAAAAGATATAAAGGAGATTTTTAAAAGCAGTAGAGGTGGGTGGGTAGGCAAGAGTAAGCAGCCGAATCACTGACCTTTGTAAGAGTTCTCAAAGGAACAAGAGAAAAACTTATTTAAGTATTATTATTTTTTTTTATTGCCGCCCGGTTGTCGATTAGTTTGTGCGAAAGAAAATTGAAGATTTGAGGATCACTCGAGCGAGTGAGAGAGCGAGTGGTAATAATTTTCTCGCACGAGTGAGTAGGTTACAACTTACTCATGCAGTAGCGAATGGGTAATTTGGTAAACACATTTAAACAACATTTTTGTTTGAGCCAGTAATTGACACATTTAATGAAAAATTCCAGATAGGGTCAGTGACGTCACTGATGTACTCTGTGAAGGCCGCAGCCAAAGTGAGGCTTCGAACCATGGGGTGAGGGCTTTATATGCCAGATGCTGATCTTACACTACTTAAGTTAAGGGGAAGTGTTTTAAAAATCCAAATTCAAAGATGGTGAATAATAATAATAATAATAATAATAATAATAAAAAAAAGAAAGATAGGTGTATATCTTGAATCTCAGCAAGTAGCCAGGTCCTCTGCTCACATTACTACGTTAAACACTAAAATAAACATTAAAGTTCTCTCTTCGTCTTGAATAAAAGCAGCCAAAAAAAAAAAAAAAAAACAAACGAACAAACAAAACAAAAAAAAAAAAAAAAAAAAACCCACAAAAAACTACAACGAATAGCAGCAGTAACAGCAGCAGCAGAAACAACAACAACAACAACAGCAGCAGCAACAACAACAACAAAACACACACACATGCAAAACAAACACAAGCACATCAACTACTTCACTATGGACAAAATTGAAATTGCAATGGCGATGATGTTGGTACAATAACTATTTGTAAAATCAGAAATATTTTTTCAGCAGTTGTGAAACCTGAAGGGTTTGAACTGAAGCTACGGAACAGAGCTCTGCACTCAGATTTCGGTAATCAGTATCTTGTAACAAATAATAATTGAAAATAATTTTTGTCGCGGGCAGGTCTTTAATCACAACGTTTACCACGTGACGCGATTCCCACGCTGATCACGTGCGCCTCCTCCACCTGTTATACCCGCACATCTATCCTGAGTATTGAGGGGTGGATGAGGTGGAATCGAACGCGTGCTTTGTGGTCTTTGGCGGTGAGACCAGCAGCACAGAGACAGGCGGTGCCTCGTGTGTCAGGAGTTTGAGTCTCACCGGCTTACCTGCTCATCCCTGGTGTTGTGGGAAAACATTGTGGAGATTAGCCTCCAAGGTGTTGTTTTTTCTTTTCTTCGGGGTACATGTGTTGGAGTCGCTGGGGGTGGATTACAGGTGTGCTAAAGGTGGGCAACGGGCTTTCGTGGTGTAATGTGTGAACGAGGCGAATAGTGTAAGACTTCCATACTTGGATGATGTGTCTGAGGCTCGGGTGTTCGAGACTAACCCTGTCTGACTATATTTCTCTTTCTTTATTATGGTTCCTAATACATCTAGGCTACCATATCATGGCTTCCTTTTGTCACATCTCAGCCGCTAGCTCTTGTCATGAGGAGGACAGCAAGACCTTTGACAAAGCTCGGTCGTCATCTGTAACTCGTCAACATATGACAAGAGGAGGTCACTCCCAGTTAAAGAACCAATTGTTCACAAAATATGGCGGTTTAAAATTTTATGCAAGACCAGCAAAAACAGCGACTTGACACACAGTAAAAGACTAGGTCTTTGCTGACAGAAACAGACCCAGTCCACAGCATCTGTCATCACAGCTTCTGGTCTCACTGTCATCGCAACTACTAAAGCGATTTTACAATGAAAGATTCCCAGAATTCATCATTAAGGTCTTCAGGCTTGTGATTGATTAAGAAAATTCACAACAATGATGTTCTCGCTCACAGTGCCCACCAAACACTCATACTTCCAAAGGTAAGTAGTACTTACATCGGAGTCCCAGCACAGTTTCCACATTAGCACGAGATCACACTATTGTTTATTTTGCATTGTGAATGTCAGCATTTGGAACCAATAGAAGAAAAAAAAAACAGTTTTCTTTTCGAGGAGATTATCAAACAAAGCGAAGAACAGAGAAGGGAGATAATTCCGGAAGATTCGCCGCCGGTGCAGGGGCAAAAATGGTCGGCGTGATACGTGAGCGCCGGGGTGAAAGCGGAGGCGCCAAACTTTGTTGCGAGGCTTGGCCGAGCTTCACCTGTCAGTCTCTGGAATCCTTCTGGTGAAATCCTCCACATCGACTGTTGTGCATCGGTGATAATGGGAAAGACGTGAGTGTCGTGGTGTGAGCGCTAACACCAGGGTAGCTTCAGGTCATGTTTGTGTAGCTGTAAAAAGGAAACAAACAAAGCGAAAGAAAATATCGGGTGTAGACTGAAAAAAAATTATTTGAAGGATAAACTTTTGATTGTTGCTTTCTTGATAATAAATAAAAAAAAACGTGATGCCCTAATTTTTTTAAAAAGAAAATATTGTTTAAAAAAATTCCATTGATCTATACTTGTGACGTCACTGAATAGTGTGGCCGTTGAGTCAGTGCGAGTTAGCTGTTATTGAGGAGTTTGTTTACGTGATAGACAAATGTGATAATGTGATACCTTGGCCTCTTTCTGACATGCAGGTGAGGATTGCGATGTTCAAAAGCTTGAGACTCGCGACTGGAATAAAGCAGTTCGCTCATCTGAACTTGTGTGAGCATTGCGAGTGAACTCAGCCCTGTCCTTCGCAAACACTGGACATTCGCTTGAACCTTTGAGAAATTCAGAAAAACACTCTGAGGAACGTTTTCAGCGGAGCTGAGAGATTTCCGTTGCAAATAAAGGATGTTTGAGAACGAGGCAGTTGAATGAAGAGCGAATTTCTACCCAGTTCTACTCGTGACCATGGCAGTAATGACGTCCTCAACGATGACGACCTTTACCATTACCACCACCGCCTCAAACGTCATGAGCACAGCTCAGGTGACTTCCGCCGGATGTTGTGAATTCCCCTTCATCACATCACTGATTACTTCCCCTTATAACCCTGGAGCGCCCTAGATGCCGAGCGATCGTACCTAATGGAGACCGTGAAGAGCGAGCTGAACCATCGAAGTTCCTCAGCCGCTCGCCTGGCTTCCGTACGAGACTTTGTCGAGATGTCCTCTCAACGTTTTGCCCATTTCTGGGAACAAATGCGCGAGGCGTACGTCAATCATGTCAATCGGTTCTGGCGTGTCCTTCTGTCCATCCTCGTGATTCTCTCATTGCTTGCTCCTTCCCCAACCACCACCACCCTCTTCCACCGCCACCACCTATCCTCCTGGCTTTTCCTGACAGTCCTTTGATGACGCTGGCGGCAGTCAATTAAGTATCTGGCGGAGCGGATTACTACGCTTGTCCAGTCTTAATCTCGAGTTTGCCACAGGGCGCTCGATGTTCTCGGGAAGAGCACTCTCGGCACGAGTTTAATCAGTTCCACATTGACACGGCGGCATCCCACTGCCGGTGTCGCGGCGCCGGGGGTCTTCAGGCCCAGATCTGGGATTTCAGATCCTCCCTCTCTCTCTCACTACTGCTGCCACGGTGTTTGTATTCCCCCCTCCATCCAGCAGCCACCCGAGGATGAAGTTCCGCCTCTATCGACGAGCGTTGTTTGAAGTGCCGCTGAATGTGCGGGAGTCGGAGCTGGACGTGAGCAAGGGAAAAAGGCATTGTTCACTTTTTTGTTTCTTGTCTGTTTGAGAGGGAGGAGGGTATTTTTTTTCTTTTTTTATATTGATATTCGTCCTCTGACCAAGAAGTGAAAGATAAAAGAAATACCTGATGACATGTTCGAGTGTGTAAAGGGGTGGACAGAGACTTTGACAGCTTCTTACCTCTACGAGTATATAATTTAAACCTGACGATAAGCTTTGCCCTGCCTTTGGACGCACGCACCCCTGGTAGATGATTTCTGTTATTTAAAATGCGACATCTTGTCTCCTTCCTCACCGCACCTCAGATGCCAATCGAAACAACGAAAGAAGAAGTGAAAGATTTCCACCCGGAAGGTAACGAGGCGGCAGATGTTAGTCGGAGCAAACGTTGGTCCTGCAGACGGTGCGGATGGCAAGGTGAGAGGTCAACCCGTGAACACTAGGCATGGACAGGTACAGATGTGACGACTCCACTGTGTGACGTTACACAGTGTTACACCTTTGACGAACACACACACCATGGTGTCTGTATCTGTAAGGGAGTTGTCCCCACCCCATAATCCTTCTATCTTTTTAATAGTAATCGAACAACTCTTCGAAAAAAATTGAAAAAATTTCAAGCGCCATGCTCAGTATCTTTGGCGCATGTCAGGACAGGAAAAAGCAATGTCACGTGAAGTCATTGTACACATCATGCCAAACAACATCTCCTGTCACTAAACGGGGTACATTCAGAACTAAAAATACCCCCATCCCACCATCACCCACCCCTATCATTTCTGTCATCGTGTCGTGCTGGTTCCCCACTCCCCCTTGTCCTGCAGGGGAAAGTTTTGATGTCGGTCTGTCACTGTCCTGACGCTGGTCAGTCTCAGCCTGCACCCTGACGCTGGGGTCGGGTGGAGACGACGGGTGGTTATCGACTAACGTAAACTCTAACCTCTGCCAGGCGTGTCAGACACCCGTGAGTCTAACAGACCCCGACTGAGGCCCAGCCTCCCAGCGCCTCTAGCGGCCGGCAGGGGCGTCTACTCTCATTGATGTTTGGGCTCCGTCTTGCTCTTGTTTTGGCTGCGCGGAAACCAGGACTGCGGAAGTCTGCGCCGCGTGACGTCACATTGATTTCTCCTTTCCTGACATGCGCACTGAGACCTGGAAGGACTGTTATGTGTAAGCTCCGTGTCTAGCTTTATGTCTTTGATGTCTCCTTTCTCTCTCTCTTTCCTTCTTGAATGATAACATAACGTGGAGTGACCATAGTTCCATAATGTGTATCGCATATTTATTTTGTTTTTTCTTTATTCCCTCTCTTTATTTTTAAAGATTTTTATTTTTTCTTCATTTAATTGTTTATCTTATTTGTCTTTTCACTTACATCCTTCAAATTTTATTATCTATGTCATCAATATGTATGCGTGCATGTATGATGTTTTTAGTTTACTTATACCTGTGGCAAAATTCTATATTTAGCGTACGTGTGTTACATGCAAGGAAAGAGATCAAAGTAGTGACGTCACGTTTGTACACAGGGTAAATAACATTCTGGCCACAGCTGATGTCTTCACAACCTGAATGTGTCCATGAAGAATACCGATGTCTGTGTTGTTGACCTTTTTCTGTGCGTTGTCATGTCATGGAACAAGTATCTGGCACTGAGTAGTTTTGCACCCTACTTCACCTTCAAGGCAGTTTTCAGTCGCAGCCTCGCTGACATCTCGCAGAGACGAGATTTCGTGATATCGCTGGACGTGCATCTCGTCCATTTGGCCAAACTCACCAATGATCTGTCCAGCAGTTAAACCGTCACCCCAGGGGTGTCGTAAAGCTTGAGAGCACCCGGGGTACTTCTGACCCTTGCGGGCGGGTTTGGAGAATGCTCGGTGCTGGGAACTGGCCAGACTCCATGTGTCCAAAGGGCGGACGGCATGGAAACGCCCTCTTGTGGCAGAACACAGACCCTTGGTGGGCGGCTCGATGAAATATGAACTTGCTCATAGTCACGTTCGGCAAACTCGAGGGAAAGAAGGAAGAGAGAATGAAAACACAAGAAGAACGATGATCACTGGGTTCTTTTTCTTCTCAATTCTCTGTCTCAACTACTCCTTTGATCAGCTACTCACTCCATTTTATATACCCCAAGCCATCATCACAGAAACCCCGACAAATCGTGAAGAACGAACACGTCAGGTGATAATAGCTGGCAAGATATTTATTAAAGTCCTGCGATAGCAATGAATGACCTTTGCCCTCGGTTAGCTTTTGAACCATTTCGTGGATCGAACAAAACCTTGATCGTAGTCTGACGTGTACACCTGTGTTCCCGAGAATCTTTGAATCAGAGACAAAGACTTGGGGACAACTAAAGACCCTTCTTAACACGAGAAATATTACTACAAAGTTTGGCAATGGTTTTTTTAAGTTTTTTTTTACCAGAGGCCAAACAAACTTTTTCTTGAACTAGGTATGAAAAGATGTGGGAAAACTTGCTGCAGCGAGGCTCGAGCTCGTGATGCTAGGTCCTCGATAGGTCTCGTGACGTTTGTTGCTATCCTGTTGCTATGACAGACGCTGTGGAGACACTAGTGATTATCTCAAGGTTGCAGCTGATACTGGATCGTGTTTACGCCCTCGACAAGTTCAGATGCGGCTATTATTGTCTGTGCACCTCGTCTACCCTGGACGTGCTGATAAATTGAAAAAGATGATGATGGTGATGGTGGTGTAGCAAGCGATGAAGGATGGCATGACAGTCAACAAAGGTTCCACGGAAGTTGGTGCGAATGGAGGATGTAAGAGTGGGACAGCAAACTAAAGTGTGGAGGGACTTAAAATGTGGACCAAAAAATATTGCTTACTCTTTTTATAGATATAGGTATGTCAAATCAACAAAAAGGTTTGAAAAATGATAGTGATTTAAAAAAGAAGAAAGAAAATGTAAGAATGTTTCAGCAACAACTGGCTGAGCTAGGGATGGAGAGAATGGTCTGGAAAACCTTGCCAGCAGGAAAGCAGACAAAGACATGCATGACATGACAACACATCATGACATGGTGGACCAAAAAAACTTTTGGACCGCTCGTCCTGAAGAGACAACAATTCTGACCAACCTTCCTGTTTCCATACCTCTCTGCCCCTCTTCCTTCGCTCCCACCCTCCTTTGTCTTGTGTGTCTGTGTATGTGTGTGTGCTCTTTCATGTGTCTGTAGGTCGGTGGGACTGGCTGACTGGTTGACAGCCGCGAGGCATGCGCAGAGGAAGCAGACTCCTCTCTCCCTCGTCTTCCGGTACTTCAAGTTCCAGATCGACTCGACGTGAAAACAAATATCAGGAGTTACTCCCTACCCCCCTTGACGAGGTTCCTGGAATTTAACCCTATATCCTATTTTCCTTCCTCTTTGTGTTCTTGTAGATATTTTATGTATTTTTTTTTACACACCCCTCTTTCACTGATTATTCATACAGCGGGGACACATAGGGGGAGGTGCAGAAGGAGAGTAACAGAGAAGAGAGAGATTTTTTTTCTTTGCGAATAATTTTTATTTTATTATTCCATTTCATTTTAAATAAAATTTGCTTATTAAATTTATTGTCTATGTAGATGAGAAAGTGAGCGCTACATAGATACCAATAAATTAGTTCTTTTAACATGATGATGGTGTTGACGATCCTTGGCCCAGACGCTGACCCGCACTTTTAACAGCCGACCATCCACCCGACGGACCTTCAGGCTCTCATCCTGATGTTTACAGCAAGAAGCCTGCAGGTAACTGTCGCCTCATGCTGCGATGCTGGTGTCATTTACAGCAGCATCTGCTGCGCTGCAGCCCCATGATTGTGTTCTGCGCCCGAAGAAGTTAGTGCCTTCAGCTACGATCCGTCACCCCGGCCAGCCAGTGCCGCCACCCGTTACTACGTCACGCACTTAACGTTGGTCCTAAAGACGTAGAACCCGGTAACCTCTCCTGTTCTCTCGTCCACGTGACTGCAACTCACTCGTTGAGACTTGTCCTCTCAACACTTTTTTGAAGATCATACCACAGCACTCCTCCATCTTCTGTGTGTATGTGCGCGCGCATTTGTTTTATGTAACAACTTAATCAACGTTTAATTTATGATTAGTTTGAACCTAGTCGCCTTGCTTCGATTTAGGGGGGTTAGGGTCAGGAGATGTGATATATGTATACATAAATGAGGTGAGTGATGTACTGTCACCATCTGTTCGGGGATCGTCACACGCATCGTTTAATCACCTGTACAAGGCCGCTATAAAAGTCATCGCAAGATAATATTAACTGTTAATCTTCCACGATGATAGACTGCAGGTGTAGGAGAAAAACTAGAAGGAAGGGTAGTTTTTTCCTCGCCGTTCCACAAGCAGCTACGACAAATACAACAGAGCAGTCACCTTTGTGATGTTAAATACATACAGAGAAAAGAATGGCGTGCCCGAGGTGAGATGTGAACCGAAGACACCCGACTCTCGCGAAAGACGAAGAAAGAAAGATATACACACAGACAGAAAGAAGAAGGGAAGAAAACAAGATAAAAATAAGAAGGAAAGAAAGAAAAGCAAACAGAAAAGAAGTAAACCAATGCCACAGCAATTGTCTTACGGATGAGGACGGAGTGACTGAGTGTTCAATGAAAGATAACTGGAGGGTCTCTTTTCGCCGGCTTTGCTTTTCCTGGGTAGTCAGCCACCCGTATTAGTGAGACAGCTCCTGGGTGGGCAGAACAGATGTCGGGGAACGTTCCAACAGGCTTTCTGCTCCACACAGTTCCATAACCTCCAGGCTACAGACTCCATGCAGCGGTCCACGACCGACGAAAATAAAAATTTGATATAATACAATAAGGAGGAGAAAGACAAGAAGAAGAAATAGAAGATGCACAACCTTGGCGAAAACGTTTTTAAACTGAAGAAATTAGGTCCATTTCAAAAGGTCTGGTGGAGGTTTTTGTTTCTTTTTTTTAATGAGTATGAAAAGGTCTGAGCAAGAAACTGTTTCTAAAACTCTCAATACACACATCCATCCCGTTCTCAAGATACCCGTTTACAAACATCGCAGGAAGAGAAATAGTCCAAACCTGTGACGTCATGTTTGCACACGGACTCACCTAATTAACATATTCTTTCACCTCTCCCATTGGTCGTAACCTTCGCAACACAAAGGTATCCATGTGCAGTCTTCATGGGATGTTGTTGACCTCTCTCTGTTTGGGGGCGAGACCGTGGTGTTATTCACCCGCATTTGCTCTACTTAGCCGGTCATTAGAAACAGAAATTAGTCCGCAGTAGACCTTTAAGTCAAGGTTGTGGAGGGCTGTCTGGCTGGCTGGCCTCGCCATGGGCCGGTGTACAGACAGGAAACATTTGTTAGGGCGTCTGCTGAAGATCGCTCCGCGCTTAAATAATCGCCTGAGATGCTATCGACTGGTTAAAAATGGAGGGTCGCTGAATACAACTCGAAACTCGAGCTGAGCATGATCTGCTTGATGTTATCGAGACTTGGCCTCAAGTCTCCTTGCTTAGGATGTTGGCGTTTGACAAGACACCATAGAGGGCGCTTTTTGATACTCACTCCAACTCCACAACATGGTGATTTCTGACAGACATACTGGATAAAGAAAAAAAGAAGCAAGATATATATATGTATGTATGTGCGTGTGTAATTCGATATGTCGGTACATGAGACACTATTTTCTTTTTTATTTTAATTACATGTTAATATCCAATACAAAGGGAGGTAATGAGTCATGAATGAAACAAACTGTCGCTGAAACTTTGGTAGACAACTTATTTCTAAATTTAAAAAAAACAAACTTTAGGCATGAAATCTTCCCAGCACAATCTTAGAACTTTTCTAACAAAAATAATTGTAAACATGAAAATAGTTGTTAGAGCGTGTCGAATATTAATGTAGTGGCAGGTCTCACGGAAAAACAAAGAAAGTAAAACTTTTCATGCACAGTGAGAGCAGAAAGGATTGTTTACTCGTGAATAGCTGGGACTGCTAAACAAATAAAGTGTGTGCATGGCTAAGGTGGCGAGTACAGTAGGTACGGTGTAAAGTTAGTATAATTTAATTATTTAAAATATAATTATATAATAATTATAATTTAACACAAGAATGTCGATCGCTGATCACTCACAGAGTAGCCCATACGACTGAGTTGTTTTGTTTTTTTTTAATCGCGGACGAGAGTTGTGTTCTCATCAACAACTATTGCCACCTCATCAATAATTGTGGCGCTTTGTCAGTTTATTAAAATCCAAACCTCTGTAAAAATTCTTCTTCCTGTTATTTTATTATTGGGGTTCTCTTCGCTCGTAAACTCTTCTAAATCTTTCTCGAAGCTGATTGTAATGTGATAGCCACAATTATTGCTGTCAAAAGTGTTGAAGCCAGTTTAGAGCAGCTCCAAACTGTTTTCAATTTAAAATATAAAATTACTTTTAGAAAGTTGCTCGAGACATAGGAGTGATTTAAAAAAAATTCTAACTTTGCTTCTTTAGAACAGTTTTAAGTTTTAGAAACAAGTTGTACAGCTGGCCACAGAAACAAAATTTTACTTGATACAGAGGTCACAGAGTTCAGGTTGATTCCCGACTTCGTATTGTTTGCTGAAGCAGATAGACAATAAAACAATTATTAGATGATGATGATGATGATGACGACGACATTATTATTATTAAATTTAATATTATTTTTTAGTATGGTTGCTGTTCGTTGACATCATCTTGACCTATGACCTCAATAACCTTACAAAGTCCTGCGCTGCATCTCATCCCCTGCACGCGCATATCCTCGTGCACCCAGCGCGCGGCACGTCCTGACGTCGATGAGGCAAACGTCTTGGACGCAAGATGGCGCCCCAGGGGCCTCCATCAGCCCAGCATCGTAAGCGTGGAGGACAGCTGGGATAGAAGAGATTTCTCATGTCAGGCGCTCCGGAGGCTGGGGCAATGAAGACGAACACGAGGACCCAGCCGAGGACGTGTGAGTGGCGCAAACTGAGAATCCCGCCAGGGTCGCCGGTGCTAAGTACAAGTCCTCGTCCTTACGACCCGGGCGAGTGAAAGTTCAAATCATGCGGGACTCGGGTGGCCGAGGCGCTACGGCGAAGAGTCACGGACAAGCGACCACCCGAGGGATTTGAACTCCCGAGTCAGGAAGTTGTTATCGTCGAGGCCGGATGCCGATGCTGGTGAGAAAAACACAGCAAGCGGAGTCGTTCTGGCGCATTGACGAGCGTCCAGGGACGCCATCTTTGCATGGTTTCTCATTCGTCTGCACAAAAGAGGTCAGCGCGCAGGACAGGAACTTCCGTTTTTCTCCTGCGCAGCCATCTTGATATTGACACGTTCATTCCCGTTAGACGTCCATCCGGGGCCTCATCATCCGTGATTTGTTGCGCACTAGTAAAGGTTGAATGCAGGGACGATGGTAGTTTGACGACAGCGGTGATGAAAATAAATGGCTGTAACGAAAATTTTTTGTTCAAAGATATGAGAAGAGAAACTCACTGAAAAATAATTTTGTTACTTTAATGCCCAATGACATTAAGTAGCTATTGCAAAGTACATGAAAGATAGTAAAGCACCTATATTAAGGATCTGAAATATATTTTTATCTTCTTTTATTCTTTCTGCGAGAAAGAAAGTTGGAGATAACAACTGGAGAACACTTTCTTCGGGTTCTTTATAGACCAACGTTGGGTTTCAAAACAAAACAAAACAAAACAAAACAAAACAAAACAAAACAAAACGAAACGAAACAAAACAAAACAAAACAAAACAAAACAAAACAAAACAAAACAAAACAAACAAACAAAAAAACAAAAAAAAACAAACAAAAAAAAAACGAAACAAAACAACCAAAAGCAGTTATTTTAAAATGGGTTTCTGCATTCCATTAAGGAATAATTTTAGGCGAGTTACTTTTACCACAAGAAAGCGCTCTCCTGGCACAGAAGGTGCGAAAAGTTATCATCCGGGTCTCTGGCCACACCAATCCCGCAGCGGTCTCGTCTTTCCAGAGTCGGAAGTGTCTGAAAACCTAAAATGTCTGCCCTGCAGCGGCGGGTGTTAGAAGCAATTTAGCATGGGGCCCTGGGGCCTATTGAACCGCACACTTCCTAATTGAAGCATATGCTGTTTCGAATCTCTGGACGACCGCATGGCATGCGAGGCAGTCATTTCTCCCGGGCTTCCCCAGAGAGGAACACTCCCAACTTGGAGACTTTCGCCCGCGAGCGGAGCAGGAAACGCGGCGTAAAGAGGGGGTAAATATTCATACGCCAGCCGGCTTGCATGCTAGGGACTCGTTTGAGGACGAGACAGACCGTTCTGAGTGCCGCAATGCATTTGCTTTTTCATCTCTTTACGAGACTCGGCCGTCGAGGGCGCTAGATTGCAATCTGCAGTCTTGACGCCAAGAAAACGCTTTGCTGTCGTGTGGCCAGGGCTGGCACCCTAACCCCAGGCACCCAGCTCGGTGACTTGACCACACACTTGCTCCCAGCCCCTATTACCCCATCCCCCCGTTTTCAGTTTCTTTCTAGAAAAAAAAGGTTAAGATTTTAGTGACCCTGGGGTCGCTTGGTCATAGGGTCGCTGCTAAACGGAGCCTGGAGAACGTATTCATAAAGTCCGAAAAACAAGAATCTCTATGGAGAGCATAGATAATTGATTGATTGATTGATTGATTGATTGATTGATTGATTGATTGATTGATTGATTGATTGATTGATTGATTGACCAGCTGGTGGTAATGAAATGAAGGGATTCACCGTGTCTCGACCAGAATACGTGAAAGGCAAAGTGAACATCACAATCGTTAGTTATAATTATTTCTTTTTTTTTTTAATGCAGACGTTTCTTTCTTTCTTTAGCTGATGATTCATTGGAGGATGAAAAGGATTCACGTAAAAATGTAGAACTTGCTGTATCCTAAGGTTTGGTTATTTTTGTTCATTTTCTTTGTGTTTCTTTACATTTTATTTCTTTGTCTTCTTATTTATTTATTTAATTTTATATTTATTTATTTACTTTGCTTACCAGAACTGAGTCTTCAGCACACGTTTCCAGTACCGAGTTTTTCAATAAATGATGAAGTGTCAGTTCGGGAGGGAGGAGAGAGAAAGAGGATAGCATCTTCCTCTGGCAGAACGTTAAAGAACATGATAAGGTCACGAGATAAGTTTGGGCGTGGTTTGATAGGTAACCCAAAGTCACGTGACCAATAGGTCTGCTCGTGAACTTTTGTTTTGTTTTTTGATTTTTGGGGTTTTTTTCCGCGTCGTCCATCGCACAGGTAGAGCTTGAGGTACGGGGACTGGGGTGGGGTGGGGTGGGGAGTCGGGTATTTCTGGCCTCCAGAACACCTGTCGTGGAGGTGCCGCCGACTCGTCGCCCGCCACGTATGACACAGTAAATCCACTGATGACAAGGCCACGAACCTACCCCGATACGGTATTTTGGGTAGCGCCCGCCTGGCGTGTGGCGAGGGCTCCTGACGCCGACGTGCAAATCCCTAAACACACACGTCCTCGCCGTCCAGCTATGCCGCACTGGCGACCTCGCCGGGTCACCTGCAGCCTTATCATCACCTCCCATCGGCCCACAGCCTTTCAACAGCTGGTAATAATTGCACACGACGTTGCGTGACCGAGCGATCGATGATATCATTATCGTTCTCTTCTTCGTTGTCGTCGTTGTCTTTAACTGGTTAGGTGCCGGTCTTCAAAAGCATGCGAGTATTGGATGTCCAGGGTTCAGATCTCGCCTCACGCACACTTGCTTTTTATTTCTTCTGCGTGTGAGACTTGTTTACAGGCTGCCTTCCATGATGTAGTCTTTGATTCTTGCTCAGAGAAAACACCAGTTATCCCCCTTTACCCTAGAAATACATTTCCATTGTCCACAATAATTCTTCTCTTTCTTGTTGACGATCAGTCACCAACGGTTCTTTTCAGAATCGAAAATCAAGTTTGTTGAAGAAAGGGTGGGAAGTGGATGATGAATTTACCTGAAGTAAATACTGAATATGAATGCTGGGAAATGTGAGAGTTTGCCGGTCTGAAAGGTGGAATACCAGGAAGCTACACCTGATGTGCGTGTTGGGGGAAGAATCGCACCTACTCTTCGTGGTGCTAGTGACCCCACAACAGTCACCACTAGTTAGAGAGGTCAACGTTCTATTTCACTCCTTCCTCCTAAACACCACCACCTCCACCATCTTGTTTATTGTTTCTTTCTGATGATTATGTTCCTACAGTGATGCAAGTGGAACAAAACGCAACTAGTTTTGCTAACATAAGGCTAATGAGATTCTTGGTCTCTGGGGGGGTGGTGGTGGTAGAAGAGGGTACGAAGCACCACCAGGAGTCGATGCATTCAGGGGATCTAGGTGCGAGTGGTATCAAGATAAATTAACATTCAATAACAAAAGGTTTCCTTCATTAAGTCTTCTCCTGATAGTTACCAAGCTGTGGTTGTTCGTTCCATCTACCCTCCCCATTCTCTTGCTTACCTCCCCTCCAGGCTTATGGGAACGCACCTACGAAAAAAACCCAAACTTTTCTTCCTTCTTACACGTGAGAAAAAGGCCTCGAGCCTTGTGGTTATCACCCTGACCGGAGTGAAATGTTGAAGATGTGAGACATGGTTGTGCCAGTGACTGAGAAACTCGCCCCTCTTGTCTAAAGTTTGTCATACTTTGTCTCTATTATGGTCCTGTCCCCTCCCAATCACCTTTCCTCCCTTTGGTGTATTTGTTCAATGTGTACCTCGCTTTTTTTATTTGTTGTTGGGTTTTTTTTCTAACCCAGTGACTATCTTTATACCCATTAATTACGAAATTGAATATCATTGAGAATTTGTCAGAGATTATCTTTGTCTTGACTATAGCTGCGTCCATCTGGCTTCATTGAGTAGAAGTTGACCTTTCACCCTTTGGTCAGTACCAATATCAGTATCATCTTTCTTCGTCTGCAGGACATGGGGTGAATGACCTTACTCTCTGGGTTCGTCCAGCTGTTCTTGTCAAAAGGAACTCGTACAATCAAGTCCGTGTCTTAATTATGGGAACCCGGTTCACAACCATCAAAAATTATTGTTGATTCCACTTTCGTTTTTAACAAGAACCTCGTTTTAAATAAAGATCGGGAATCAGGTTCAAAGGTGGGAAAAGGTTCTGTCAAGGAAGGAAAGGTTTGTGGCTCCACATTTCACAAAGCATGGTCTTGACACAGTGAGCCACTTAAGGTAACAAATAGGGTCTGAAATTTCTTTATTTCTTTGCATCTTTAGAGAAGTCTTGCTCATAAATTAGGTTTAGTGGAGATGAAGTACAGAAAGAAAGTTCACACGGCAATTTCGACTTCGGCCATTTGTGATTGGATAAAGTCCTAATCAACAAAGGTTACAAAGGTCAACAGAGACACGATACTTTATTGTTCTGTGAAAAAAACAGCTCCGATTACTTCGAATACATTTTTTTTAAAAGGGAATTTAATATGAAAAAAAGAGACAAATCCTTGTTTGCTGTATCATGGTTGTGGCGTGAAAGTTATAAAAGCTGCATCAAGGTGTGACCAACTATTTTTTCATTGAGATGCTGGCGAGGGCTTGTATCACCTTCCAGGTGACCAGCCGTGCAGGACCTACACACAGGCGCCATTGTCGCTGGACTGTCAGACCGTTTGCGAAAACGCTTTGAGTGTTACAGCCGTGCGATAGTCGCGCTCCGCTGCACGTGCGGTCAGTGAGTCATGACCAGCGATAGCTGCAGCGATAGCCTGGTATGAGTGGAGAGTGAACACGTGAACACGCTGCATTCTGAACAAGTTACAAAGGGGGATAACTCTTTATTGTGTCTCTGTTACTCTTTACTGGGATTTGTGTGAGCTTGCACACGAGAGCAGCCTGTCTCACGAAGTAAAATCCAATAAATAAATAAATAAATAAATAATCCAACCATGGGCAAACTGGAACTTGACACAATTTGTCTTGTAGCAGATTCGTACTTCAATTTACTCGTGAAAGTCATCAATAAAGTACCACTCATGTATGTCTATCATCTGCAGCTGCACGGAAGGTAGACACTACCCTGCAGCTGAACGGTTCCTCTCCCCCTAGTGACGTCATAACGGTAGTAACGTAGCACACGCACATATGTACACATTTTTTTAATGATATTCACAGTGAACAATTGTGGTCTTCTCACGCCAACTAACAATGAATTTTTCTGTATTTAATTTGTCAGTAAGTAAGGGATGAGCTTATTTACACCTGGAGTACCTTTTTTTTTTTTTTTTTTTTTGGTGAAGGGGGTCTGTTAAAAATAAATCCTGACTTGTCAGATTATGTCCCTCCTCTGGAGGCAGCTTTCATTACAGTTTGGCTCTGAAGAGGTTAAGAAGACTTCAACCAGACGTCCTCCTGCACAGCTGAGTGGCAGCTCTATCGCCGACTCTAAAAAGCTCTTCATGGGTGAGTGCTACTCACCGTAGCCCGCTGCCTGCTAAAAGGCCGGGACTTGCTCGACCGTTGAGCCGTCAAGGGAGGCTCGTGCTAAGTGACGACGTGGTTGCCGGCGTCACGGCTGGACTAACGCACATTGCCCGGATGTGACCTTTGTGCTGACGATGTGACCCTTTTAAACCGTTTCTCTTAAACGACGCTTTGAGCGAGTCTTCATAGAGTTTTGTTGTTTACTCTTTCGTTAGGAACGTGTGTGAACACACACACATATATAATATCTTAATGAAAGGGTGAAAGAAGAGGGTGAATCTTGAATCTTGAACCCCACCTGTTTGTCGGTTGAAAAGAATCAGTTCAGTGTGTCCGTTGATTATTGTTTGTGGTCCCATCAAATTGGATCGACATATCTTTTAAAACCTGTGCGATGACATTTCAAACTGTGACTTTTTCCTCCCACATCGGGTCACAGTCACATGATGATGACAAATCTCTTCTTTAGTGAACACATATAATGTTGCTGTTTGTTTTTATTTCCTTTTTGTTTCAGGTTTGAGCCACTGACTTCCGCCAATTTTGCGAGCTCGATGCAAGTTTTTAATCACCTGTTGTTGTGAACAAAGCGAGGGCTGTCAACAAGTTGGGATCACAATGCTCGCGACCCAG
The DNA here is from genome assembly GCF_003073045.1 of Pomacea canaliculata. Taxonomy (NCBI): domain Eukaryota; kingdom Metazoa; phylum Mollusca; class Gastropoda; order Architaenioglossa; family Ampullariidae; genus Pomacea; species Pomacea canaliculata. The sequence goes on from NC_037593.1 coordinate 27,778,274, forward strand.
AAGCCTTCCATGACAACAGCGATCGACATTAACAGGAAAATATCACAAGACAAACACTTCCAACAAAACAGTTCCTCGGCGTTTGAAGAGACAATTGATGCCACATGCAGACGATGAGATTGAAAGCGAGAAAGTAAAGAGATAAATACATAAAAATGAGGGTGGAGGGAGCGAATAGATGTGTGTGTGCGTGTGTGCGTGTGTGCGTGTGTGTATTATTTTGTTGGTGCTCTAGGCCACGGACCTATCATGACTAAGCTTACCTGCAAAGTTCAAAGTTTAAAGATATACCTTAATCAATCTTCTTCATTTTGTTTGTCAATTGTTATTGTGGGGCTGGGGTTGGGGTGGAGTGCGGTGGAGGAATGGTTTTGTTTACTATTTCTCGGGGTTTTTGTTGTTTTTGTTTGTTTGTTGTTTTTTGGTTTGTTTTGTTTTTGTTTTTGTTTTGTTTTGTTTTTTGTTTGTTTGTTTGTTTGTTTGTTTTTTTGTTTTTGCGATATTCTTACAACTATGTCTAGAGCATAAACCCACATTTACCCTTCGTACAATCTACACACAATGAAGCTTCTCGCAAAGCACCCGTAGCTACACTTTGTACAAAGTACCCACAGCTGCGTTTAGTATAATTTCTCTATAGCAACGCAGGTATACTCAATACAGCGTATACATAGTCATGCTTACACTTCAGAGCACTCGCAACGGGTTCATATCTCGTCTCGGGACACTCTGTATGTGACACCTGTTTGCAGAGGTCGGGGGTTTTCTCCCAGTCCTCCTGTTTCCTCCCCCTCCCCCCTACCCCCCCCCCAAAAGTGCGAAATCGCCGCAAGGTTGAAGCACTTTCCGACTAAACAAACTAAATAAACCAAACCGACTTTGAAGTTCTGCCATGAAAGACCTTCTCTTGGAGTTGAGGCGGAAAATACTAGGTTTTATGGACTTCTATACAAAACTTTACCATTTTACCAGTAGTACCATGCACACCTTCAGCACGAAGCAAGAAATATAATGGAAGACTCCAACAGAAAGTAAGAGTTGCACATCCATGTGTAACCAGTGAGGACATCTGCACTCGCCATGACTGAACCAAAGCTGTTCCCTGACGTGTGTGAGGTCAAAGTTCGTCCAATTATATGATGTCTCTTCATCATGGTAGCATGAGCATTTAGTATACTCTACAATAACTCTACAACAATGGGAGACAACAAATTCTGTTTGTTTGTTTTGTTTTTTGGTTGTTTTCTTTTTTATTATTTTTTTTTTTTGGTTGCTTTTTCTTTGTTTACTTTCACCTTATCCGACCCCGCATTACAGCGCTGTCATTAGAATGTCTGATGCAGTGTTTGTTGGGTGTTTAAATTTATTATTTATTTTTCTCTTCACTATTCTTACTGTGTTGAGCTCATTTTGTAACAGGGACCTGTTTGATGAGTAGTCTGGGTTTAAACAATCTATTTCCAGCAAGCTCTGTGCGCGGTAGTAAACACTTGCACGCACTGCTCTGAAACTGTTTTTTAAAACAAGCAAAACCTAGTTTTGTTCCCTGCATCGCTCCATTAATTTTACAGTCGTTTGATCCTGGGCTTCCTTCCTCTTGGCTTTGAGTCCGTTTTGTCGTAATGAAGGCAGAAATCGGACTCAATCCTGGCGAATATTTCTAGAACGGATTTTCATTCACTCGTAAGAAATGTGAAGTAGTTTGAGCCATAAATCTCATGAAACTTGTTTCGCCATTAAAGTGCCTGGGCGAACAGTTGCCCCTGCACCTCCATAGTGGGGCGGACACACGCACACACACACATACACAGAGAGAGAGAGAAAGGCGGAGTGACAGAACGAATGTCGGTCGGTCTGTGACAACCACAGACGGGAGGGTCCTTTGACTCCGACTGTCGTAAAACACAAACAGGCGCCGCCTGCCGACTCTTGCTTGTTCCTCCACACATAAAAGAGCTCGTTTTCTCCCCACCGCTGTTGGATTACTCCCCCAACCCCACCCTTCCCAACCCTGTTCCGCTCCCGGATGAAGACAGACGATTCGTGTTTGTCGGCCGTATCATGAGAGGGTTGGTGTTTGTGTGTGTGTGCGTGCGTGTGTGTTGGGTGGTGGGAGACCAGCCTCTGACAAAGTATCAGATTGTATCTGTCGGTAACTGGCGGTAGTCGTTTGTGCAAAATCGTCGCCATGGCCTCCACCCTCACCTCACCCCGTCCTCCTCCCATGTTTGTACTCCGGTCACGCGCAGACGTTCCTGGTACAACGACTAAAAGTAGTTCCGTGACTGGCTGACACGTGACTCTCACAAAGGATGAGCTGGAGGACAAGGGGGAGGATGGAAAGTGGGAGACTGGCGACCTGACAAGTCGTCCGTCCACTTCACTGTCCGTCATCCTCCAGACGGCGGCCGGAGCCCGGATGCGAAGCTGCCTCCTGTAGAGGTTTGCACCACTTGGCACCGTGAGCCGCTTTAAATCATTAATTAACACCAGTTGTCCACTAAAAACAAACTTAACTTTAGTAACTGTGCTTTTAGCCGTCATGTCGCCCTCCCACTCTTGACACAGTGAAACTGCTGCTGGCTGTATTTTCTGTCCTGAGGGGTTACTACAGGGTGACATGCTCGTGGGAATATCATTTACGATTAAACCTTTTCTTTGGAAGAGGTTTGAGTGATAACGAGGCCGACTGACTTTTATTTAGAGTCAGAAAACAATTAATATAATAAGAAGGGCGTACATGTATTTCTTATTTAGAAAATCTTTCTCTTTATTTATATATTTATTGTGCGCGCGCACGAAAGAGAGAGAGAGAGAGAATAGTAAGAGATAATTTCCCAACATATCTCCTCCTCTCCTTCTTGGGGAAATCCAGAAAAGGTCTCAGAATCATGTCTTCTCATCTACCATTCCAATCAGTCTCACCGATTTCGGTTGTAGAGAATTTGCAGCAACGCTTTCGGTTTTGATTAATGCTTCTCGTACCCTGTTTCTAATTTTAACCTCTCACTCGGGTACCCTGCCCCTCGTCTACAAAAGGTATAATCTCCCTTTAAGAGATAAATCTCTCGCACGACATAATGTAGTCTGCCAACCTACAACAATCAGGGAACACACAATCAAAAAAAAAAAAAAAAAAAAAAGTGGTAGAGGGGAGAATAATACAGGCGACATACACCCGGGGTAGAAACCTGCCTTTTATGAAGTCCTGGACATGAACGGGAGTCGAAAGGGCAGACTGGAAATCTCTATCCACAAAAACGCTGCCATATACACAATTTGCGAATATTTATTATGCTTTTGCCTTCTTTTCTTCTCCTAATCCCTGGAGAACTGCCTGAAAGTGGAGGAAGGCGCCACAAGTGGGAGAGGCAGGTTTGCCGAGAGCCGGCGCTAAGAAAGTCTGTGTGACTGTCATCCCGAGCTTCTTTATCTCACCTTTCAAAGGCTATTTTCTTTAATCATCCCTGCGCCCTACACAACCTGAAAGCTTACCTGTCTCCACTTCGGCGCCCCTTTTGATGTCGTGAGGTGCGAAACAGGAGACAGGTGTATAAAAAGAGAGAGCTTTGCTTTTTTTCGCCGCGGACTTGTAAGATAAGCTAATTCATGTGCACGCCGACATGGCTCAGACTGTCTGCCATCTTATCTGCTGCTTCTCTCAGCAATCTATGAGTCTCATTAACTAAATATAAAGAATGCAGGAGGTGGTGGTGGTGGTTGTGGTGGTGGCGGGGTGGGGTTGTCAGGACAGCGGTGTGATGGGGGGGAAAAATAAATAATCCACGGTGGTTGCGAACTGTTGCTTCGTCACGCAGCCGCAAACAGTAGGTGCTTTTTATCTTTAAATTTTTGTAACAAAGTTTATTCGACACAAAGTACGAAAAAGGTAGTTTCTGTGAAGAAACTTATTTGATGTATATGAATGATAATAGAGGAAAAGAGAGAAGAATGAGAAAAAAAAAATAAATCGTTTGATGTAGTTTATTGGAAATATTCAAATGACAGGAGAGGTGGAGGTAAGGGGTTTCTTTGACAATATTTATATGTTTGATGTTTATATATTCGATCGAGGATCTAACAGGAGTGAGTTGTTTTGCGATGATAGAAGGAAAACGAAAGTATTAACGGATGTTGGGTTGTCTCCCTGCTCGCATAACACTACCCTCGTGACGTCAGTACCAGGGTGCACGGCGCCGCTTTTCAGAGACAAAATTGAAGTGACTATGTACTATGTCGTGCATACCCTTCAACCCTCACCCCTTTCACCCACCTACCCCCCTCTCTCATCTGAAAGAGAGCCATTCCCAACTGCTGCTCTATCTCTCCACAGCTTGTGACACTATATCTGCGTGTCACCTACACTTTGGCACTTATAAATGTACGTGTCCCACTTCCACGCTCATTAAAAAAGAAAAAAAAAAAGGTGCCACACGAAATTGGGGCTCGGCGACCCAGCGAGGTCAGATCTCTGCCGCGATGGCGGACACTGGGGGCCGGACAGAAGCCGGCAGACGTCAGCCTCCCAACCAGCATCCTTCTCCTCAAAGATGGCTGGGCGTCAGAGCGGAGGGCCTCGACTCCACCGTGGTCGTCGGGCAGACAGGCACAAAGGAAATAAATAATTGGTAAAACAATGGACTACGATCGTGCGCCGGGAGGGTTGATTATTTCGTGACCTTTGGCCTACTCGCTTTGCATGGCAGACCAGCGGCGCGACCTGAGCAACAGGAAGCTGTCTCGATAGTGTAATGGTGACATTATCGTCTGATTCCGAGATATTAGCTAAGTCGTTTGTGTGAGCCGTTCCGTCGCCCTCCTCCTCCTCCTCCCTGTATCTTTGTCCTCCTGTACCTTCCCTGTAAAAATTTGTTTTAAAGATGTTTCAGTCACGTGATTCCTAGCTCCGTTTCCGTGTAACAGTTCGAGGATAGTGAGAATAAAGATGAGGACGAAAGCTTTTTTAAAATCTATTTGCCACAAGGTTCTCGTGACCATCATGTGACAGACACGACAGACTACGGACAACGACTGGAGTCTGACAACTGTTATTCTGTGCTGTTGCTGCTGTTGATGTCGTCTTCTACTGAGAGAAAGAGTTTGTGTGTGGGTGGGTGTGTCTGTGTGCACGTGCACCCGTCCCTATTAGCCTGCAGACTTTCTCTAATTTATTTTGCTTGACCATGTGACAGTCGTGTGGTTTCTAAAAGGTCACGCCATCAATGCCCAACCTTTTTTCTCCAGCGTCTTTCCCTTTTGCCACCCGTCTACCCATTTTAATGGCTGGCATGCGACGTCAGGCTCCACCCTGACTCGCCGACGAAAAAGCGATAAAGAATAGCGAAGCATGAACAGGGTACAGTCGTGTTCGATAACCGGCGCTCGACTCCGCTCGTTAGAGCTCTCATTACAGGTCTCATGACTCCCCGATGACGTCACAACCCTGCTTCTAACGTAGATACGATTTCGTCGAGGTTTCGACAGCGTCGTCCCTTTGACTTGTATTAGCAGAACGCCCCTCGACAAAGATAGTTCTTTTTTTTTTTCTTTTCTTCCCGTCGTCTTTATTATTATTTTTTTTTTATCACTCACAGCAGTTCGAAGATGCGAGCGTGTGCCGGCTTTGAAGGCGGGTGTAGAGTTGGGGTGTAAAAGAAGCTTGATTAACCAGGGAAGAAAAATGAACACCGTTGATGACTGAACGTCGTTTGCTGCCTGGCGAATAGCTGGATGACAATGGCGTCGGATGGAGGAGCAGCAGGGCTTCATGGGAAATTTCAAGCCGTAAAAATGAGTGGTTGCTGGAGCTGCTATTCGCACAATACTCTTCTTCATCCCGAAGAAACAAACATCGGACAGAGGATCTGCCGTGCAGCTTTCAATTCCTGGAAGCAGTTGATGTCGGGCAACAGTGTCGTGCTTTTGTAGCTTCAAACTACTTTGTGCATTCAATGTGTCTTCAAAATATCTTTTTGCATCACCTGTGTCTTCAAAATAGCTCTCACATCATGGCTTGTAACCCGTTGCCATGGGGACAAAGAATGTTACCGGCACGCGCGATAAAATTGTCGTTAAAACGCGTAATTGAAGTTGCTGACTTTTTCCCTCGATGTATGAAACCTGTTTGTTTGCAGTCGCCGAGAACCGCACAGATAATTGATAACATTTGTTGTCAGCCAGGTTTTCTCTAAGAATTCAGCTCTAATGTTCTAGAGAGGTTTGGTGTGTCTACTTCATCTGATAGATGTCAAAACTTATGATGTCTAGTCTTGACGACTGTCGTCAAAAGTGAAGATGGATGCATGCAGTATACACGTGACAGAGATAGACAGATCATCCCCGGAGAAAAAAATACTACAGGTTTAAACAACGACTGATAAACTGCAGTGTGTGAAACATCTTCCTAAGTAAGTATTTTCAACAACAACAACAAAAATCTCATTATGCAAATGAAGACAACATTGCCGAGGTGTGTGATGCTGTGCCAAAGACCCGGTTGACCCGCACGCACTTTCAACTTCTGCCACCTGTCGGTGACCTGAAGAACCAGAGCACGGAAAGCCGTGGGGGGAGGGAAGGGAGGAAGGAAGATGAAGGAGGACGACGGAGCACTTGGCTGCAGAAGCGACCGGGTGGAATACCCCGCTGTAAAGATGAGAGCACTCTAGCAACTAGAAGCACTCAATATCTTGATACGAGCTTTTGGAGGTTCCTGCCTCTAATCGTCCTCGTCTGTCAGCGCCATCTAGTGATTTAAGAGGCAACTGGTTGCGAGTTTTTGGTGGGAACAGCAAGAGAGAAGAGAAAGGATGCGAGGGTTGGGGGCGGGGTGTCTAAGATTACAGACAGCTTGATGCAAACTTTGCAAAACCGTTTCCTCCGGAGCTTTGAGCAGCTTTTCTGGTCTGCTGGCTCCTGCCAGGCGTCCGCCAGGATTTACCGTTAATGGGATTTGGGGCGTGAAAGTTGCAAGGTGTGAGGTTAGAATCTTTAACCGTCTTCACAGGTACACAGAGTCCAATCATTACATATTTTTATTAGGGAGGGGTGGTACAGATTGAGATAGGCCTATTTAAGGTCTCCCCCCAAAGAGTCATTGGTTGACGACATTCATGATTTTCAGTGACATCGACGATTCGACTTTTTTCTTCTCTGAAAAAAAAACAACAACAACAACCCATGATGACGATTGTCATGGTTGAAAAGCTTTCGTCTCAAGAAAAAGTCTTTGTTGTTTGAAAGTACCCCTGATTTTATGAATGTCAAAAAACTTATAAAGATAAGAAATATTTTTGCATAATTTCTGTTTGTATAAAAAATAATTTATTCTTGTTGGTATCATTATGCGTCTGTCTAAACTTTTTGTCTGTCTGGATGGTCTTCTAGGTTCATACATATCTCTTACAAATACTTTTCTGCATTTCTCGCAGTTATAAATATATAATAAAAAGAATAAGTTGGGGTAAAAAAAACCCAGCCACACCAACACAGAATTCAAATGAAACTCGCCAAACTCTCGTGCGACAGGTCTGGAAGCTGGGTGATGAACCAGGAGCATTCTGACAGGCGCCGTGGCCGCGGTAAACATGCACCTGGACAGACACTGACACGTCATTAACATTTCCAATCGCCTCGCACATCGTCTGCATTGCACTTCCACTTGTTTACCCAGATCGGGCGCCGAGCGCGGGTGGGGAAGTGGGTTGGTCGGGTAAGGGTGTCTGTGGTCTCGACAGACACCCGCTTCGTGGGGGATCCTGCAACTGTATCTCTTCTTCATCTCTTTCCCGGGCTGAAGTATCAATCGCAAACAAGTTTGTTCCTCACCCCATTTATTCTCTGAATCCACGAGATGGAGGATGGATAAAAAAAATGAATATAAATATAAAGGTGGGAATGATGGAAACAGGAGATAAGGTTCTGTCTCCGTGATGAATGAACGCCACGCACTTCCGCCTTGTCGGGGCGGTCACCGTGACCTGCTGATAACGTTACCTCGCGCTGAAGTCACGTGCGATAATTTGGAATAAAATTTAACATGCACGCACGCTCCTCTCATCCACATCCACCCACACACGCGAGCGACAGAGAGAAAGAAAGAGAGAAAAAGTAGGAGAGAAAGCAAACAAACACTCGTCTACAGTGTATATGTATTTTGTTCCTTCTAAATATCCAACACATGCTTGTCACAGTATACCACCTACTTTCTTTCCCTCCTCTTAACATTATCTTTCTATTGTTCCTTACTTCTGGTTTATTTTCCCGTGCAGTCATTCTCCTTTCAAACCACCTCCTTCTCTTTCCCCTGTCAGCCATTTTCTTCTTTACTTCTTCCTTTTGAATTTCCCGACTTCCATGTGTGAAGTCGAGAAAAAATTATTTGAATAATTTATTATTTTGTTTCGCAGTCCTGGTCCACGATTTGTTTCTCGTCTGAAAACTTTCCACTGTGCCCTCATCATCTGATGCGAAGAAAGGTAAAAAAAAAGTCAATAAATTCAATCACAAACGATCTTCCTATGGGAGGCAAAAACAAAGCAAAGGGGGGAACCGCCGGCGCCGAAAAGTCATTCGCACCTCCGGTAATTGTGTCGATTACCTCCCCCATTACTTCCGGTTCTCGTATACAGCGGCTGCATCTCGGGGACGAGCACGCGAGTGCGGCGGAATGCTGCGTTATTTTTGTCGGACTTTGTTTGAGCGAGTGGCCTCCCTTTTCGTGCAGCTCGGGTCACGTGACTCTCCGGCGTGGAGGAGGCATCGGCCTTTCGCATCGCCCGAAGGAAGTGCAGACGCTGGGTTGCTGCCTCAAACTCGACAAACACAAGCTTAAAAAAATATAGTTCTGATAGGTTGGTGAGATTAACGAAGAAGGGGGACTGGGTAATCGCTGTTCTCTTCAAGGAAGCTGCTGCTGGTGGTGGTGGTGATGGTGGTGGTGGAGGTGGTGGCAGAAAATGTATCAGCTGTTGAACCGTACCTCGGGAGGATAAGCTTTATTCACTCGATTGGTCCTAACATCAGAAAAATGCCTGCGTGCTCTCCCGTCAACATGCCGGGTTTTCTAACTTTTTTTTTCAACTTTTCCTAACTCCCTTTATTGAGAGTCGTCTCTACCTTTCATATGTTTGAGACTATCTTCCTTTGGTCGCCAAACTTTTCCTTTCCTTCCTTCATCATATCTCATACTATTAATGTAAATCTTGCAAGATTGAAAGAATGCGTCAGGTTTTTAATTTAGCGAATGCCCATTTCATCGTTTAATTCTTGAAGGTTCTGTCCGGTAGTTCCTTAAATATTCGTTTCACTCAGAAGACATTGTTTTTCTTTCAAGCATTCTTCGGAGGGAATATTTGCTTGATGCTTACTTACCAGAATATAGAAAACAAGAAAGATAGATGCTCTGTACTCGAAAGACTCTAAACGAATTGACAGAACATGAAAAATGAGGGAAAGCTGATAGTCCAGAACGTGTCCCAACCAGAAGGCGGGACGGTTCGATACCCGTGTGGCGCAGCAAACATCTCCCAGATGTTCACCAGAAAGAAAAAAAGCAAACCAAACCGAAACATAAAAAAAAAAAACAAAAAAAAAAAAACAAAAAAAAACAACAAACAAACAAACAAAAAACAAACAAAACAAAACAAACAAAACAAAAACAAAAAACAAACAAACAAAAAAACAACGATTAATGGAACGCACCCCAGGCACTCATGGTTGACAATCCAACTCAATGATGACAACTGTGTAGGATTATGCAACGCACCCCAAAGACTTGATGTGGACAGCTGATTCTGTTGTAAACCCAGCTGTATATACCCATGTAACCCACCCAAAGAACTTGACCGATGAACCCTGTCAGCTGTACAAGCTTTCATTGAGTACCTTTACTCACAACTCAATACCCGGCATTGCAGGTAGCGCAGGCTCAGTCTCCACCCAACACCTCCAACAAGATAAGAGTGAGTTGCACTCAGTCCTCCACCGGTTCCCGTCTCTCGTTCATCTGATTACACTGATGCCGAGCAACAGGAAAGGAGAGAGAGTCGCAGGGCTCCCGCAGTCTATGGCGAGGGTGTCTGTCTGACAAGTAAATTTCTCAGATCTTTGTCGGCGGGTAGCTTTGATCTGTCGGCACCGTTACCAGATTCTACATCGCCTGCTGACAAGACTATCGGAGCTTTGCTGTTCCTCTGTCTTCTGCAGAGAGGAATTTTTTTTCAAACCTCCTTCTGCTACTTATGTTTCATTTGCCGGTTATCTTTTCCCTCAGGCGCCACTTTCGCATTTGTACCCGAACAGGTTTTTTTAATTTTTGAAAATGTACACCTTTCAAATGACATCACTTGCTGATCCTCCAGATAGGTAATCTCGACTAGAGAGTAGTAGTCGAGGTTTAGAAGCGAACCTGTTCGTGGCCGTCAAGTTCACTACGGGTCGTCTTTCAGTTTAAGTTCGGAAAATAAGTATGTTGAGATAAATGTGACGCCTGTTACAAATCCGAGGGTTATTTTAACGGCCGACCATAACCCAGCAATTGTAAAAACAGTTTGAATAATTTTTTGGAAGGTTTGAGCAAACTGCAGGGAGGAAGAGAGAGAAGCTTGACGTCCAACTTAATAAATCCAGAACGGAGTTGCCTGCGGTCGAGGCAGAGTTATCGCTCCCTTGTCACTGACTCAGAGATGCTGTCCGACTCGTTTCATTCCTTGAGTTTTCTCTCTAGATGATGGCTGACGGTTGACGGTTGATGACACGGGAGCACATGTCATCGTTTCAATCCCCTCAACTCCTTCTCCCCATCGCATTCTTGCCGTCACCATCATCTGGTGTAGCATCTACGGTCTTTATAGTCTGGCGTTCCATGGTGTCTGCACCTACAAGTGCGGAGATTGAGATAATTTTTTTTCCTTTTTTTTATCTTCTTTTGCCGTCATTCTTTTGTTCGTGTTCCTAGGTAGCTTATCCCTTCCCTTTCCTTCTTCCTCACAGGTTTTCCACCCATTTTTATAGGTTTTTTTTCTGTGTATCTTCAACCCCCCATTACCTGTTTCCGGTTTCGTATCTGAAGAATCTTCCTTCTCATCCTCGCTCTTCTCTTTTGACTCCTTCCCTGTCAAATTTTTTTCTATATTTTCGTTCTCTCTCCATCTCTCCGAGTGGCGGCAGTGCGTCTGTGAGTGCGTGTGTTCGCGCGTGCATTCTGGAAGGTGCGCAACAGTAGGCCTGGCGGCACCTCGAGAATATCGGAACATCCGGGTCAGTGAGTGCCAGCGTTTGAGATAGGCATCGTTCTTACTGCCCTTGACATAAGACGGTAGCCTCCCCTTGCACATCTTTCTAGCGCTATTGTAGTTCGTGGTGTAGGAACAAGCGGCACAGCTTCCAACTGCCTGCAGGAAGTTCTTCTCTCTGATTTCATCGGCCACGAAGATGTTGATAATGATGGAGTACAATAGAGAGAAAGACGATAAACAACGATAATAACAAGAACAATGAGAAGACACTCCTTCTTTAAAAACAGGAAGATTGTTATTAATGACGAAAATTGTTATTGTTGTTGTTGTTGTTGTTGTTGTTGTTGCTGCTGTTGTTGTTGTTGTTGTTGTTGTTGTAGGGCATGCCAGAAGAAGCATACAGTATGACGAAAACTTCAAAGGTCGCAGCCGCTTACGTTTGTTCAAAATACAAGCGAGAAAACATGCAAACAAACAAGCAGAGAGCAAGTGAATTGGAGAGATGAAAAGTAGTTTCGGTATCCCGCTGAGCTACAGCGGATGCCCGACAAGTGTGGTGCACCCGGGTTGATGAGAAGACTTTTCAGATAGGCATCGTCTGCACAATGGTCGCCCTCGGCGTACTCTCTAAACTCTTGTTCGCCCGATCTGTATCCGAAGTGTCTGTTTCTAGCCTTCATCTTCAGGTCTTCCTGCGCTCTTTTCCCTCTGAATATTTCTCCCTCCCAGGAAGCAGATTTCTCCTAAGAGGAATCACTTGTTTTCCTCAAACTCGCTCTGTGGGGTGGTAACTATGAACAAAAGGTAGAACTACTTCCAAGGTGGTTAAAAGCAGGTAGATTCTGGGATGTAGAAGAAAGCAACAATCTTTGGATGGTTGTAAGGTCCCGATCCATGTCTACGTTTTCATGATGTCCATGGGGTTCAGCTCTTAAGTGACAATATGAATTCCATCCTTGATATACAGCTGCTCCCGTGTCTTCTAAACTCCTTAATAATTTTTGGGGTGTACGAATTACGGCCATGTTTAGGTTACCCATCTCACAATTGACTCATTTGACTAAGAAAAGAGCTTTGAAACAAAGACTTCAAAACATCGTGGTTCAGGCGAGGCATCTTCTCTGGGTGAAGAGGGTGGATGGCTGGTAGTTGCAGAAAGGCTGTGGACTCCCACACCCAGGACCTCTCCCCTGCCGCGACGAGAGTCAGCCATGCGCATCCTTTTTCTCACGGTTTGGGGGCGAGAGGAGGTGATGGTGGTATGACAACCGCGCCGTGTCGACCCCGGCGCTAATTTGTTGACGCAGCCATGTCTGAGACTCCAGAATACTCCAGACGATGAAGACCTGAGCACGAGGCATCCGGTAAATCCACAGACGCTGACGTCAGAAATGCAATTTGTGGGGGAAACAGAAACGGTGCTCGGCAGGGCGGACAGACTGAGAGAAAAACTACGTGAAGTCATTGAGCGTTCAGGCTGGAGGCTGGTTGTCATGGAAACGACGTAGTCAGTAAAGAAAGCGAGTCTGATGAAGGAGCAAGTGATGCTTTTATTGAGGAAGATGGAACGAAAAGAGGAAGAAGTAAAATATTCTTTTTTTGTTAAAAAATAAGGAAAAAAACAGCAAAAATAAAGAATGAAAGAAAGCTTGCGGGAGAGGAATATTAAAAAGAAGAACACTAAGTAACTAGGAAGAACAGAGCAAAGAAAGATGGTAAAGAAAAATATTACAAGAAAACTAAGAAAAACAAAAGAGATGATAGATAGGAAGGAGAGACAGAAAGACTAAAAAGAAGAAAGCGACGTAACTAAGAAGAACAGAAAGAAACAAGGAGAAAGAGAAACATTTAAAAGAAATTAAAGAAGTAAATAGGAAGAAGAAAAAAAAAGCGAAAATAACTTGGACAATGAAGATCACAGACACAGAAAGAATAAAAAATAGAGGCAGAGGAAGAGAGAGAGAGATGAAAGAAGAAAATAAAAGATTGAGTGATAACACACAAGGGTCACGTGGAGTACGCAGTGCATAGAAAGTTCATGGCATTGCCTGTATGATAGCGAAGATGGTTTTTCAACTTGTCTTAAATTGGCGAAAGAGGGAAAGAGGTAGAGAGAGAGAGAGAGGAGAAGGAGTTTTTCTTCCTAACCTCCCTGTTAAGACTCGCTAAAAGCCACCAACATCGGGGGGTCGTGGTAGGGAGATCAACATCTGATTTCATTCCATGAACCATGACTTCAAATGCTTATAAGCTCATTAAAATGATGAAATAATGCTTTTAAAAATAAGAAAGTCAAATCGACTGATTGCCCGAGGAGTAACCCCTGTCTCATATTAACCCAACATCTACATTTACACTTAGTATTAAGAACCTCCAAATAATCGCAACAAATAGTTTTCTTAAACAAACGATTTTAGACAGAATTCGCGTTTATGCGCCATTGTGATATTTTACCAAACATCTGCAGATACATTTAATACGAAACTAAATAATAATGACAACAAAGGGTTTAAAAAAAGATTTAAAAGAAAATCGCATGAAGCGCCATCGTGGGATTCGTTGTTTGACTGTGTACCGGAAGTCGGCCATTTTGGTTTCGTGCGATGGGAGCTGAACTTGTTGGAACAGCTCATGGCTGTTGACAATATTTGACATTCATTATTACTCCTGTCGTTGGAGACTGATTCGTCTTTTGAGTCTGGATGAATTTCATTGTTGGAACGATATGGTAGCTAAGACTGGAGCGATATGGTTTGGGTCAAGATGACAGGTGACCTACAGAACAAGCAGTCTCTTCCAAAATGTCTTATTTTACAGGATTTGTTTAAAATTTTAGTAAAAAGTGGCCTACCAGAAGCAATTTAATTAATTTCTTAATAATTAAGGTTTTCAAAAATGTCGTAAAAGCACAAACTGCCGGTCGTCGGTCGGGTTGGGAATGTAGTCGTAAACAAGATTGTTTACATACGAAATATGTCCGTGGAAAATGTTTACATCGTAACTAAGTGGGGTTCATAATCAGGAATGTGTTAATAAAGATGTTTTTACTGCATTTCTGTCAATAATATATTTCTCAAGATGTGTCCAGTCCTTCTTCAGACCTCAACATCGTTTTCAATAATTTCTGTATGACTATCTTGAGTCGTAAATGTTTTTCTTGACATTTCTGTCAAAAGTATCTTTCTCGAAATTTCATCATAATTACTTTTTTCAATTTTTATCTTGAACGACTTGGCTATTGTTATTTGTTTTAATATCACATGTTTAAAAACTTTTCCCTTTCAAACATTAATACGAGAAGTCTGTATTATAAATTTTAATCGTCGAACTATCAGAGACCAACAGGTAGACTTCTCAATATTATGAATCTCGAAATATCACTTTTTTTCTATACAACAATTTTTTGTTCAAAGTCCTGGCATCATCAAGCTCAGTGCTGTTGCCCTCCTATTTTAATGAAAGAAAAGTAATTAATGTATATCATAAAACAAAAGTCAAACAGAAAGCTCATTAAATTTCGAGAATCTTGATTCAAAGACTTATATATTATAACATTTTTTTTCTCTTCCCTGAATGTCTACATCCTTTTCCAAAGCAGCCAGCGGTCTCTGGCCAATGCCGAAAGTCGATTTTGTGGGCTGCAAAGGCCATAAACTCATTGTTTGTCTTACCTACTCACCTTCCCTTTGTTTCCTGTTCAGCAGGACGCACGTGGCGGATCGAAGGCGACGACGGCGAGGAAGTCATCGCCAAGAAAACTTCATGTGCAAGATGTATGCGCCGACAGAGCACGTGCCCTGCCCAGGCCATCTCTTATCGGCAATCTCCACAGCAGCTGCCTCCAGTTTCATTCTGTCGTCTGCTGCTCGTCAGACCTTCGATGAGAGCCGACGCGGCTAACAAACATGGCCGTCGGTCATTAAAAAGCAAAGGGAACCTCCCATCGAGCCTTATCATGCCTCCTGATTGGGGGGGAAGGAGGGTGGTTTCGTTTTGTTAATTGGAGAAGTAATGTTGTTAATGTTTTCAAACTTCTCATCTCGTTTACGACTTGGCACGGAAGACGCAAATCTTGTTTTTATTTCTCCGGAGCTTCCAAAGCGCGCGCGCACGAGCGAATCGAAGACACCGACGCTGCTGCGGACGGTGATACATTCAACGAAATAATTGTCAGCGACGATACGGCAACACAACGATGTCAAAAAAAAAAAAAAAAGAAAAAAAGAAAAAGAAAACAGAAACTATGAATCCGAGACTTTTTTTTTTTCTCCACTTCTTTCTTCTTTTCTTTTAACTCCCACGTCTCTTAGTCCTCCGCCTCCTCATTACTGCAAGTTGTCGGCTTTCGTTTCATCTCCTTTGGAGTTGGGACGATATTTATCACGGTTCCGTTCCGCCATCTTTCACCTTTTAGGTCACAACGTGAGCGACGGCAGCTCGACGTGCAATCATCAACGTGGGCCGCCATAAAAACTGACGACTGCTTTCATTACAACTTCACGACAGCCTGCGGAGTCGCCTTTGGACGGACAGAGATCACGCAGTGACTGGAAATAGGCTGTTGGTCTAATCATCCTTCCTTTCTGGTCCTAACAAACGAGCAGACAAGCACACGTGCACACGCAAACACGCACACACGTACGAGCACGCAGGTACGCGCACACACATCTTTACTTATATATATTTATACGTCCACACACACATTTGTATACAAATACAAGAAAGGCATTCTTCATTAATCTTGTTTTTCTTTCTTTCGTCTTCGTATCAGTCCGACTATATTTGGCCGTTGGTCTGAAACTAATGAATGAAGCTGGCTTTGCTTGAAGCCGACTATCCGGCATATTGGAACTTCTAACGTTTTTTTTTTTTTAATTTTTAATTTTCATGAATTTGTCAACTGTTGAATTTTTTATTTATTTATTTTTATTATTTTTATTATTATTATTATTATTATTATTATTATTATTATTATCTCAAACTGATTTAACTCTTTGGTTTCAAAAGTAGGAAGATGGCAATATGTCTGTTCATGTTTCGTGGTGGTTTAAATGATATTTCGAGTGGTAAGATGGCTAAGTGGTGATTTTCCTAAGTCCTGTGACGGTTTGGAATTGTTTTATATCGGTGACCACGGCAGACAAGAACAGGGTAGCCTGGCGCACCACTTATATGGCAGTGGTGTGAACAGTTTGTCCCTCACTCTGCATGGCCGAGAGGCCAAGGAAGACAGCAGCACTCGATGTCACTTGAGTGGACTTGAGCACAACTCCCTTCCCATGTTTAGCGCCGAGAAAGGTAGCCACCCCGGGTGTCTTGAGAGTGGGAAAGCAACGTGTCGGGTGGACGGAGAGCTGTCTGGACGGGTGTGTCCCAGGTGCGTCTGCTAGAAGGGTCTGAGGGCGCCAAGCTTCCTCGTCTGAAGACATCGATAAAGTGAGTGAGTCAATGAGTGAGTGAGTCAGTGAGTTCTTCTCCCAACTTTCTTTCCTCCCTAGTCCTCGTCTAAAATTTTCTCATTCATTCCTCTCGTTTCTTTCTTTCTCTCTCCTATCTCTCTTACCTTCTGTATCTCATGTACATCTGTTCTTGTTGTGTCTCTATTCCCCCTTCCATCTCTCACTCTTTTCATCTCTCTATCATTCTCTTTCTTTATTTCCTTACTGAACAATAAAAAAAATCAATCTGTTCTTTATTTAATCTCTCCTTCTCATCTATTCTCTCATCACTCATTTTCTATCTTCTTCCCTCTTTCACGCTCTCAGGTGTGTGTCTTTTCTGTTTCCCCTCATTTCTCTATAACCTCCCTCTCTTTCTCGCTCTTTCTCTCGTGGCCTCGTGCTCTCTCGCCGGTTCTCGTGTTACCTGAAATCTAGCCGCTAACAAGCCGAGCGCATGCGCAGGTTATTTAAGGAAAATTACCTCAGCAGCGGAACAGCGCTCAGCCGCACACGCGCCAAGTGTTTCAAGTTACTTGACGGAAAGGCTTTCTATCAACCAAAGAAAACAACTGATCCAACAGTCAACAAAGACAAACGAAGAGAAAATAAAAAATAATAAAATATAAAAAAAAACTAACCTCGAAGGAAAGAAGAAAAATGAGAAGTACTACTAACTTATAATTTCAGTTTAAAAAATGAGAGTATAAAGAAAAGACTGAAAAAAGAAAAGTCGTGGTACTGAGATTGATTGGCAGTCAAAGTCAAGAACGACAACGGCATTCTGTTTCAGACTATTATTATCGTCAATTATTTACGACCGGAATTATGGCCCTTTTATCCCTCTATTTGATGTCTTCTGCTATTAATGTTAACATCGGTAACTAGAGGGAAAATCTGATAATGATTTCATCATTGATTGGAAGGCTTACGGCTAAACACGAACATGTCCACAAGATCGAGTTCATTCAGCTGATTAACTGAACTCGGCAAAGCTCAAGATCTGTAATCACTATCTTGATTATTTCTTTATTGATATTATATTGTACTCATCTATGGCATTCGCTTTTTTAAGAATTGCGAATGGTACTGTTTCATGACCGTTCCTTGTGAATGGCTGCACTAAAATGGTGATGCAGGTTGACAGCAAAACCACTTGCTGATGTAGAAGACCGAGATGTAAACGTTAGTAGACTAATGAATAACTGAAGGCTTATACACTGCATCAAATATCCACCTCCTTATTATCCTTATTGGCCAACGCGAGTGTCTGTCTGTCTGTCTGTCTGTCTGTCTGTCTGTCTGTCTGTCTGTCTGTCTGTCTGTCTGTCTGTCTGTCTGTCTGTCTGTCCGTCCATCTATCACCTTCTTATCAGACCTACAGACAATAAAATTAAATATTTGTCCATTGCTTTGTGCTCATCTCTGTAAATAGCATAAATCAGAAATATTGTTATAATGGGATCATTTTCAGCACGGAGAAGCAACTTTGAAAACAAAAATGTTTAAAGACCTTCTTAATTAGACACATTGTCACATGCAAATGACAAATATCTACATGATGGTCATTACAATTGTTAAACGAATTATCATTGATATATTAGTCATACCAGGTATAATTCATCAATTTGTACCAACCTGCCTTTCTATCATCCAAGACCAAACACCACAGCACGACCACCTCAACTACCCACAACTACCAGCAGCCAGAAGGCTGGGGAGGCCGATGCTACCCCACCACAAACAATGCGACAATGATGTAGGGCAGTGCTCAAGACTGTCACTACAAGCAACATCAGAAGCCAAATCATCGTTCGTTCCAAGGCGAACAAAGAGAAGGACACACAAAGAACTTGTTGGAAAAGCGACCATAACAGACTGGAAATATGTTAGAAGCTTTATCGCCAATGACGGGGACAAATCTTCTCAGTGAGCAGTTACATAGCAAAGCTTTTCATTAAAGACGATGTCGGTAAGGACCTCCAGCTGTTCTCTTTTCAACCCTTGCTTGTTGATGTTGTTTTGAAGTGCGTGTGTTCGCTTTACAGGGGTGCATCGTATCCGTATTTTTTCAAACATCAGTCAAGCAGGCCCATGACAAGATATCAGACAGTGTGAAAACACCTTTAGCTTTTCAGTGCAAAGGACCGAGGGCTGCCGGTGACGTCATGGTCGAAGACAAGTGAAAGGAAAACACGACAAGTCCCTCCCTCCTCCTCCTCCTCCCACTCTAAATCTCCTGGCAGGACGAAATTCCATCCGGCGGGTGGTGATACCCGGAATACAGGACCCACCCGTTTCAACAAGGACCGTGGCGCGTCAACTGCACAGGCAGCGCTCTCGACAGGCGCCGACTGTCCCTTAAGTCAACACTTTCACCTGTCTCGTCGCTCACCTGCTCCGGCCCCAGCACAGGTCACGTGTCGACACTGAATCTCGGCATAAAAAAATTGTCGTGTTAAAACTGTTTAGCGGTCTCTGTTCTATTTGCCAACCTTCCGGCATGTTTGTGCTATTTCTATATTTTTATGGTCTTTTTACTTAAGCACTCCATGTTTTTCAACCGGCCTTTGACCTCTCTCCCTTTTCCACTGGTAGCTGACCTTTCAGGTATTCTAGTTCGCAGGGTCAGCGCTCACAGCAAGCAACATCAGCAACGACATATACAACAACTGCTACTTATGCTCCTCTAGGTACAACAGAGTAAACAGTAAACACTTAAAACAACAAAACAACAAGTAAGGTAAGCAGGTATTCTCTCCAAAAGGGAGAGCACTGCGACATCCAAGGAATGAGGATCCAATTTTCTCCTGAATTAATTCAGTCCACATTGCATTAATTGACTATTTTTTTAAATGTAAATCATTTTAATTTTTAAAAATTTTAACCATGAAACAGAAAATAGTTTTCTGCATGAAGGAGAAATGAAAAGACTACATAGAGAATAAGTAAAGGTTCTGATCGTAAGAAACACTTCAGTGAGCAGCTGAAAGATTGAAGAACCAAACTCACATAATGTGTTGATGAAATATGTGGAAGAACAACAAAACAATGAAATGGATGAAGTACTGGGTTTTATACACCGGATAATTTCCTCACTCGCAGGAGAACTCCACATACGACAACAGACTTCTTTGTATAGTGTGTGTGGGGTGGGTAGGTGACAGCAAGGCAGGAGGAATAAATTTGTACTTTACAATATTGATTTTGATAGGATAATATAAAATGTTGGTGTTTGCAAGTTTCATTCAGATAGTAACGACTTCTTCGCAGATGTTAGAAAACAAGAAGCTGAAAATGTACAACATCAACTTTGACCTTTGATCTCGTTTTACACTTTCAGTTTTAAATGCGGGGCAACAATTACCGTTTACCTCGCTACATTCCACATCTCTTTGTTAATTTACAAAAATTGAATCGTATTGTTAATAGGAAACACATTAAACAACAATTAGCCATGTTCTGCGAGTGAGATGGACCTCCAGTAGTAAGTCCTGTGAGGATGAGACCGTGGATGAGTGAAAGGGAAAAGCTGACAGTTTGATGATAGCATACCGCGTGTGACACCTCGGTCGTTTAAGCCTAACTGTCGTGAGTTTTGTTCAAACACCATTAATGAGACTGGCACGCCCTGGTAAAGAGAACAGCCCACGACCTGAGAAAATCTCGAGCTTTCTCACGGTTCGAGCCCCGTGACGTGCTGCGTAGGTCTTTGTGTGGATGAGTTATCACCTCTCTCCCTTCCTCTGTCTGTATCTGTCCCCCATCCCACCCAGCCCTCCCGCTCCCTCCATGTTTCACCCAGCCTAGTGGCGCATCGTTTCGACTGTTTGTCCCCAAAACGGTTAGAATCGTGACCGAGGCTGAGGTCTCACCTTTAGCACAAAGTCAGTGTTGTCCGCAAAGGCGGTTGTTTACAGAACTAGAATGATGCAGTAATTTCTCATTTGTTTGTGTGATAAACAACAACCAAGTTCTCTTTTCTTTCTTCCATTTTTAATTTTTTTCACTTTTTTTCTTTCCCTTTCACTGCACGGTCCAGCGGTTAGAGCGTCATCACCACACATAGGATTGGCTGTCATGTGTTCGGATCTCGTCTCGGGCACGCTGTTCTTTTTCTGTGTATGGCACTTGTTTACTTACTCCTTTATTGTGATATATCCATAATTACTGACAGTGTAAGACACCAATCTCCTCCCAACCCCGACCCTACTTCTCATTCACCTGTCCCCTCTAACTGTTCTCCTTCCCTTTATTTCTTTTCTTTTCTCTCTCCCTCACTCTTGCTATTTACACTGCCGTAAATTATACTCGTTAAGCCAAACGCACCCACCTGTAAACATGACTTAGGTTGCATGGGTCGGTCCATTTGCAAAAATCGTCCATAAATTTTTACAGATCCCACGGGTACAGAAAAACAAACAACTCTCCCCAACCCAGTTCTTCAGTACTGTACAGGTCAGCCCTCGTTTGAACGCTCAGATAGTCGTGCAGTGAGCAACTCCTTAGTGTTTATAGAATTAATAGTTATGACTACACTTTGTTTCCATACCACTACTAATGTGAGTCTGAAGAGTTAGAGAATCAAAGTTAATTATTTTTCACTCGATTTCTCCCCGCTTTTCATGAGGTTGAGGGAGGTGAAATGGAGAGAAGGGGAGGAGGCGAGGTCACGAAGGGCAGAAGGTAGACATGTTCGCGACACGCGGAGCAGTCGGACTACTTTGTAGGTGTCGGTACATCTCGCAGGGACCGCTTCACCGCAGTCAAAACAATTAATCGTTTAACGACAAAATGCATTTCAAACAAACTGTGACATTCCAAAAGCCCTTTCGCTTCAAGGACTGTGAAGATGGTTTGTCTTGTTATCTACTTTTACATCAGAAAATAATGTCTCAGTGGATTTGAGGGGACATCTGAATCCTACTGAAGAAAGTTTCTTTAGGTTAATTAATATCATACAAGGACTCGAACCCCCAGTTTTGAACGTACAAAACTTTTGTGAAGATCATTCGAAAGGTTATCTGGTTGGGCTGACTGATTATTTAAATATATATGACCATTATATATATATTACTAAGGGCATTCATTATATTGGGTGAGAATATATTTTTAAGATGCAGGAGAAGTGGGTGAGAGAGAGGCAGAGAGAAGGAGGAGTGTGAGAAGGGTTAATTAAAACATAAATAATAATATGGCCAAAAAAAAACAAAAACAAAAAAAAAACAGTCTTGGGGAAGGTGAAACGGAGGAGGTTTCTCAAGATTTGCCCTAGTCTTCACCTGCCTGAGAACCGCTGCATCGTCTGGGACTACCTGCCTAATTGCTCTGACATAGCTTGGGGGTACGAATTTCAAACTCTTCGCACGAGAAATTCCAGTCTCGATGGAGTATCGTTCCGCGAATCAAGTCGCCAAGTGCGGGCGCCGCTTACGAAAATTGCCGAGTGCTGCCGAGTGCAAAGCCCGTGCGTGCGAGACTGGCGGCCGCCTCGCGGAGGTGAGCTGTCACTCCAGACCCCGATCGAAGCCGACAGCCTGTCGCGAGCCCCCTCATCACGCGCGCATGCGTCAATCACTATCAGGACGGGGCGGGGCTTAGCGGTGCTGTTTGGGTGAGTGTCGGGGGGGGTTTGTGGGGGAGTGGAGGGGAATGGTGAGAGAAAGTTTTTCGCAGCTCGCTCCACTACTACCCCCCTTCTCTCTCTCTCTCCTCCTCACTCACACTCTCACCCCACCTTCGCGTTTTTGTTGTGTTTTTTTTTTTTTTCTGACATCCCGCCTGACAGTCGCGCCAGCGAGGAGGGCTTTGGGTTTGTCGGCGTGTTAGCGACCGGATTTTTACGACGGAGACATCAAAGAGAGGGAACAAAGACCTACAAGGAGGGGGTAGAAATGTGGCGAGTATCGCGACAATGGGAGGGAAGCGGAGAGAAGAGACCTGAGGAGATCATGTGAGCGCCGACTGGAGGGGAGACAAGCGAACAGCACGACGTGCCCGGCTCGTTAGGTTTCTGTCACTGATCAGCCAAGCAGACTGTTTGCAAATAACCGCCACAACTCCATCGTCGCGTCACTTAATCTTCAAACACTTATCCTCCCTACCCCGCCTCAGTCTCCCCCACTTTCCTTTTATTATTATTGTTGATAATAATAATGTCGTCTCCGACTTCAAGGAAATTTGATTCTTTCTGATTATTTTAGAAACAAAATAAACATCATTCTCTCTTGTCAGAATGGCATGTAAACATGTAAACACGAGATTATAAATATATCACGTAGGTAGGGAGGGAACAAGGAGGTTGGGTGGTTGTGTCTACGTCATCATTCAAAATTGTACCGATTACCTGACACACAATGTTTTTAATTACTTTACAGGTATTGTGGACAAAAGTTCATTTCAAACCAACAGGTGAGAGGATGAGGTAGAGCCAGGTATGCGATGGGGAGGTAAATACTGTTTTCTGAAGCTCTGGCAAGATGGAAGCGTTACCTGTCTGAACATGAGAACGGAATGTGCGGACTGGAAGACCTAGGTGTGACGTCAGCCGCGGACCTGGAATGTTGCTGCTGCTGCTGGTGGTGCGGCGGTGGTGGTGTTGGTGGTGGCATGTGAAAGATATGGATCTGAGGAAACTCGATGGCGGTTATTTTGCGCTCATCGGCTCGGGGGAGCAGCATGTCTCGTGACAAGGATATGCTCCGAGGGCAAACAGGCTGCTGGGTCTCCGCCACAAAAGCCGAGCTAACAGATTAGAGACATAGACAGAGGCAAGGTGAGGAGGCTAAAGCAGACGACACGCACATCTCAACATCCCTCGCCGCGTGCGAGGCGCATTCATCACACCCTCACCTCCCCCGGTCCCTAAAAACACGCCTATCGCCAACGCTCATTGGCCACGGCCGCGGCCGCCGTCCAATCGCCGAGCCCGTTCCTGCGGGCAAGAGTTAAGCGCCTTGGCTGTCGTCTGCGCTTGGCAAAGCGTGGGGGCCGAAAAGGCGAAAGACAGATCGCGAAAAAGGAGAAGAAGAAAGGAACGATGGTTTCCAATGAGTGAACACAAACGGGCGCGTTTGCATAAGCGCCCCCACCGATCTCCACTGGAGCTCGCTGAAGTGGCAGACAGAACAAGGCAGGCGTGATCGCGACAAACTGGGAACAAGCAGGCGAAAGGCAATGACGGGGGCTGCAGTCAACCCCTCCGCCGAACCTCGTCCGACCTGACGGCGACACCACTCCGTCCGGTTCTGGCGCTGATACAGATGTGAGGAGACTGGTGTCCCCCTCCACAACAGTAGCGAGTCACCACTACCAGGCCTGCTCTGTCGCTGGCATGCACGTCGTCCTCCTCGTCGTCCTCGTCGTCGGATTTGACCATCATCATAATCATCATCACGCCAGCCAGTGGTAATAAAGGAATCTTCACGTGCGAGTACTCTTGGCCAGTGTGTGTGAGCGTGTTTGTGTTCGTGTGGGTCTGATGTTCCTGGGCCGTCGTCGTGGAATCTTGATTTTGTTCGTTCGAGAACAACTCAGAAAAATACAATAACGAGAGAGGTTAGAAGGAACATCATTACACGAGTACAGAAGCTTAAAAAAAAGTGTGAGAAATGAAATAATGTCCAGGCTTCTTTAACTGGATGGAGTAGTAAGAAAAATACATGAACGAGCGTTGACGAGTGAGGGCCAAGTCGGTCAAGAACTAGAAAAAAAGAAAAGCGAAAGTGGAATGTCAAATTACCCAACAGGATCTGATGACATATCCCGGAGTTCATGGGAGATTATAGCGGCTGGATTTGCAGGAGAAAGTGTCGGGTGTTGTGTCTCCTTCCGTCAGGTGTCGGCAATGGCGAGAGCTGGAAACCAAGCAATCGCTAAGAGTTGTGGAGACACCGCAACTAACCGTGCCAGCCTTCTGAAGTGTTAACCTGAGAAGTATACTGTGTCCGAACAAGGTGCTACTTATTCCAGTCATCATCAGGAGTAGCTTTTCTCCACAATTTTCCTCAACTTCTGACCCGCCAAAACCCCAAACTTCACAAACTCGAAAAGACCTCGATAATTCATGATTTTTCCAGTACCTTCTCTCCTCTCCTCTTCTTCTGCTTTCTCCTCCTTCACCTCATCCTCACCTCTGGATCCCAGAATGGCTTTTACTCCCTTCCTGTTCCCTCGTGGGCCCGACTACCCAGCTATGAGCACCTTGCTGGCTCCGTCTCCCTTTGTATCTTCCTTGGGTCTACAACCCCCAGGGTTAGCTCCTATGCTACCCAAGTTGTCTGGAGGCCTGGGCAGAGGTCCACTAACTGCAGCCGATCTCTTAGGTCATCACTCGGATCACTTCCGGCCCTTGCGGGCGCTGGAACCGCCGGAACCGGAAGTACAAGACGACCCTAAAGTGGACTTGGAGAGCAAGGACCTATGGGAAAAATTTCATCGTCTAGGAACCGAGATGGTCATCACAAAGTCCGGAAGGTAAGCACATTTAGATGACAGACGAGAGAACAGAAGAAAAAAACCCCAGAAATGCAATGAGTACAAAGATAACTGATGAAATACATACTTAGATAACTTAGATAAAGGCTGAGACGAGCGCTGAGATCATGGATAAGCTTGGAGTGGACTTTAATAACTTGAATTTATTTCTGAGTGTTATCACATTTAAATTAACAGCGATACAATTAGGATCTGTGACCACAGAACTGTCTGAAGTATTTCTAACGGTCATTATCATCATCAAGGGTGAATCTCCTCTTTCATTCCCTCTCATTTTGTTCACACTTCATTTATTTATCCTTACCTCTTTGGTTCCTTCCTGCTGAGAGTTTCCCGAGGTCGGCAACAGACATTCCGCGATCATTTCCCTATCACAGAAATTTAGCCAATCAGTTTTACAGTTACGGATATCGCTCAGACCTCCACACATCATTTCTGTAATAATGTTAAAGCACTCACTCACTCACTTGAAGAGGGTTCAGAGGGAGTGAGAGAAGAAACAGTGTGTTAGTTTTTTAGATCCATCATGATCATGTTGATGTTTTCATGAACATTTTATCACTGCAAATGAAGTCTGATGGTATTTGTCAATATTTCTAATATTACCATCTGGGCATTAGTGAAATGCTTGTTGTGGTCGCATTTTGTACACACTTGAGACAGACTGTTATTTATAATTATTTAGTAATTTATTTAGTAATGACATTTAACATTTGTTTACTTTTCAAGCTCGCCAGATAATGTAGACATCAAGACGACGGTTTGTGTACGAACGATGGAACATGTTAGTTCTTCCTCACTTAGCTTGATGAAATTATTAGAACTTATTATTACTGACTAGAGAATCTTGCAAGTAGCCAGTGCTGCAAAAGTTCACCACATTATTTTTGTATTAAATTCTGAGGATATAAACTGTAAAATTACAGAATATTTCATTGAAAGGAAACCAGAAACAGAATCAACACAAATCCAGTGAGACAAAATGTTTGGGGCGGAGGTGGGGGACATGCCCTTCTGTTTGTATTGTTCTTTGATTGTGACAGACCTTGCTCTGTTATGATTAATAGAAAATCATTTAATAGGGTCTACTCGGGTACTTAATGTTTCGTCGGCCCTTTTTTTGGAACGGTTTTTGCTTAATATATTATGTGGATATACATATGTTAATTAAAGGCTGACATTTCAGCTTTTGCTGTCAGAAATACATAAGTACAGTGAAGTGATTTTCTTTCTTTCTTTCCTTCCTTACTGCCTGTTCCCGAGATAAACTTTAATGATGTCACCCCTTCATCACTCTGATACAAACATTTCATTAACATCCAGATAAGACAATTCCCTCCATCAACGACACATAACAGATTGTTTCACGTGGAACCGCGAGATCACGAGATTTTCATGTGTGTGAACCACTTACTCTCGTGAGATTTGAGTTTAAAAGTGATTTGTAGTTGATAATGGAGGACAACTCGCCATATCGCCTGCATCAGGAATCTGGGAGCGGGTAGCCGGGTAGTCACGCTCGAGTGGTTACTACACTCCAGGCTGGAGGCTGCTCCTCCTTGTATAGTCTGTGGTAGCACAGTGAAGACAAGGTGGTAATTGGGGGGAGGGGAGGGAGAGGGGGTAGAGAATTTTGGTGCTGCATGGTCTGGTAAAATAGTAAATAAGAATTGCTGGCATACTGTCAACATGTGAGTGTTGTGAAGCACTTCGTGCATAACTTTTATTTTTCTATTAGCTGTTACCTATCTCAGGAGCAGATTGCTAGGTAGTTCACATAAACACACACAGAGGAATTAACTCTTCTCTGTTCTCTCTTCATTTTCTTTTCTTTCAGCATTTTATCTGTCCTCTCTTTCTCTCTCTCTCTCTTTCTCTCTCACACACACACACACTATCACACAATCACACGTGCTAGTCTCTTTTCTCTCTCTCTCTCAATTTTCCATCATCTATATCTACTTCATCTCTATCTTTTTATTTATCTTTATTCTGTATTCTATTTCTTTTTCGTGCAATAAATTCAATCTCTTTCCGTGTCCTCTGTCTCTTTCTCTCTTTCTCTATTCTTACCTTTTATATGTTTTTTCTAACACACATGCACACACACATACATACACTCTTACTTTTTGTAGCAAAAGTGTGTTCTAATACACTGAACCCACTGAATGATTTTCTATTCTTTCTGGCACGTTCTGATTATATTATTTCTCAAATGTAACAATTTATAGCTAAACAAAACATATTATTAAGCATAAAAGTGATTTTAATTTGTATTTACACATAAATAATTAATGTACAGAAAATAATTTGTATGTATATGATATTAATGAACGATTCTTCAAAAATACAAGTCGATATAAATATTCTTTTAGAATAAGAACGATGAGTGCACAATATGGTGGACATAACAAGTGAGTTGAATTGAGAGACACACACTTCACACAGACTGACAAGGAAGGTTTCACCAGTGTTTACCTGCCATAATTATGTTTATTTGTCTGCTGATAGCGATATGATAGGGGCCAGGAATATTGGAGTAGCAGTGAGTAGGAAAGAAGTCCGAAAAAGAAACACAAACTTTGCGAGATGATAGGATACGGTGGTAGCGGTTACATGCAGATGAATGCGCGGGAAGTGGATTCTTGAAAAAAAAGTTCGACAATCAAATCACAGTTGACTTGAGTTACAGTCATTAACACTCGGATAATGTGTGGCTTTGTTTATTAGTAAACATTCGTACAATGTGTGGCTTTGTTTATTTGTAAACACTCGTACAATGTGTGGCTTTGTTTATTTGTAAACACTCGTACAATGTGTGGCTTTGTTTATTTGTATACACTCGGATAGTGTGTTTCCTTGTTTATTTTTAAACACAAGTATGTGTGGCCTTGTTATTTGTAAACACTTGGATCATGTATGGCTTTGTTTGTTTGTAAACACTTGGATCATGTATGGCTTTGTTTATTTGTTAACACTTGGATCATGTGTGGTTTTGTTTATTTTCAAACTGTGGGACGATTTCATCTGTGTAGATATTTGCTCTTAAAGCTATATTTTCTTTCTCTCAACTACAATGTGACAGAGGGTAAACAGGTGATAGTCATGACTACCATGGCTGTGTTAGTGTACCAAGGCCGGGAGAGTAAGACAGAAACAGAGAGACAGAGGGAGGGAGGGAGGAAGAGAGAGGGTGAGAGCGGAGATGGAGGATAGAAAACCAACATTTGGAGAGTAAGGAACAACACGGTCAAATATTGAGCCAGCCCGAAGCATGGCGTCAATGGTGCCGCCACACAGCTGAGGCTGAGCTGGGTTTTCGTGTGTCTTTCTGGCTCAGAAACATGCAGCACCGCCCCGCGCCCTTCCTCCCTCCCCTCCTCCACCTCCTTCCACCTCCCTCCCCCTCCCATGACACTGTGGCCAGCCTCTGTAGGCGATACCGCCCACTCTTTGCAACTTCTGTCAGTGTGCAGGTCTGTCTGGCTACTTGTCCGGCTTCCCACATCCCCTCTACACGCTCACATATTCACACACGCACAGGTAACAACTACTTCCCCCCTTACCTTTCTCTCTGTCATTTATTTTCCATCCCAACCGCCCTCTCTCCCCCTTCCCCACCCGACCTTTTCGTTCATTCATCGACCTTTGACATGGAATAAACGCCATTGGCGTTGTCTGTCTTCCTGCTTCATTTACTTTGTTATCGTAGTTTGTTTGTGGTTAAACGATGATAACCTTTCCTAGCGAGGGCAAAATGTAAAGAAAAAAAAACCCCAACACTAAATGCTTGTGCCATCAATCCATTAATTTTAAAAAATTGTCATTGTCCTTATGACAAATGTTTAGGCAGATTATCTAATGTCACCATGACAAATAAATGTCGGACACCTTCCATCATGTCACCATGACAAATAAGTGTTTGGACACCTTCCATCATGTCAATCTGACAAGTAATCGTTCGAAAACCTTCCATCATGTCATTCTGACAAGTGTTCGCATATATTGGAAAACGGACCGTGTGCACACCTTCTCTCTCTCTCAAGCCATGTTTACTGCAGCTTGTGTGTGTGTGTGTCGGTGGGGGGGCTGGGGGAAACTAGGGGAAGGAGATGAAAGAAAGAAGATAGAAAGACACAATAAATAAAATGCCATAGCTGATAATTATAAACAATATCTGGATATTGTAATAACACTGACATGATGATATCCCAGTGTGTAAAATGAACATTTCTCAGTCGTGTTGTCACCTCCGGGGTGTAGCAGGCTGCCTCTCGGCTGCAACATTTGTAACAAGTCGCATTGCCACTGCCTGTCTCTCAGCTGTAAAAGGACATTTCCATTAATTATGCTATCATGCAGCTGGGGGAAATATTTGGCAGTAACTGATAATGGAGTTGAGTTTTCATGCCTTGGCTTGTTTTTCTGACGCTTATAAACTCTGGCTGTGTTTACGGTTGACTGCGGCTTTGTTTGCTGATATGATCGCCTTCCCAGAAAAAAAAAAATCCTGACCCAGCCGGTTCCTCCTGTGGGAAATGAGGCATGAAATGATTCAAACTGATACCCAATTCATAATTCTTAACACCGCCAAACTGTGTTCCAAACGGGGCTTTTCCGGTTGTTTCGGGTAGTTCTGGGTAGTTTGTCAGTTAGATGTTTTAATACGTTTCTCGTAGACATTAGACCGATGGCAAGATAATAGATTCTCGACATGTGCTGGAGGCCACTAGGGAAGCTCAAAAAAACACTCACATTTACAGTGACCTTCGACCTGCCACCCCGATACCTCTTTACCTTATACCTAGCGAACGGAATCAGATTGATAAGATCTTGTCAAAGAATGTGAACACTATAAACTTTGTATAACAGAACTGTTCTCTAAATTATGTATTTTTCTTTATTGCTTCACCGTTGTATAAATTATCCTTCATTGCTTTCATTATAAACCTGGAAGGGTTGAAGGAAATGGGTTGCAGTGAGGATGGCCGCGACTATTTAAACAAAATCAAGAGAAAGAAAGTACAATGACATCGGACTACAAGTTTTGCTTATTTGAGGTCTTTTGGTTTTCATCTACAACCTTCTATTGTCTCATCGACTGCCATCCCCTTTCATCTACGGCCATAACGGTTTCTTTGTGCAATTCGTCGGTGAGGTGGCACAGTCGATGTTGTTGTCTGTCCTCCCTACTTTGTTGTGGTGTAGGTCTTAGCACTCTGTCCATGATGATATCTGGACAAGACTATTCTGTCTGTTTTTTAAAACTGATTATTAACTCATCTGCTTTTATCACAGATTAATAAAGACATTGAAGATATGCTGAACTTTAACTCCTAAACATTTCAATATGTGAAAAGATGCTTCAACACTGCATTCGCTACTTTTTGGCTATTGTGATTAGTTGGATTGACCTGATACCTACAAAGAAACAATGTATCTGCAAAAGATTATTATATCAATGTTTTGACAATTTACAAAGCACCAGACTAACCGATATAAGTAAGCAAATAGGGTGAAGGACAGCTTGATCTTGTGTCCAAAGCATTATGGCATCAAGTGATCAGTTTTGTGACTGGAATAATGGTGTGGATAGGAGCCTTTGCTGCCTTGATTATAGTTTTTATTATTTATTATCATTATTTGTAAAGCACCATAAGCTTTCCGATATGGCGGACGGCGCCATATAAGTGTATTTAAGTATTATTACTACAATATATACATACATACCCTAAACTACTCATGTTCAAACATCTCTAAGCTGACTTTCCGAGACACTTTTGGCCTGGAGACAATTTTACAAGGATGAGTTAAAATATAACCAGTTGGTAAAGGCATCCCAAGAGAAACAGAAAGGACATGCTACAGATGTTCTGAATCGTTTCCTCTAAAAATTTGGGGTTGTATAGCAATCATTAGCCAACAGTTGCCTCTAAACACACAGGTTTCCAGTGGTACAAGGAGGGGGTCGTATTTTTGATTGCGATTGAAGTCCCTTCCAGTCTCCTAAGTGCAATCGTGGATCTTGGGATCATGCCACACACAGTGAAGAACTGAACGAAGTAAGAGAAGACTGGAGTGAGAGGATCCTTTTTTTTTCTTACCAATGGTACGTGCTAGGTAACGAACAAGGTAAGATTTTTCCCATACAGTAAGAGTGCAGAAACATGGCAACCTCCGACAACCAGTCCGCAGCTGTATTTTAGAGATAACTGTAAGTAAACGGTTTATTCGTAACAAAAACTTGAGAGCAAAACGATTCAAAATATCGGTATCTCATTTCAGCCCAACTTGATCGTTCACTTGCCTTTTCCTGTAACTCTGAGGAGCCGAGGGTACGAACATGTCATGTTGTAGACTCTTTCATCATGTACCAATCTGACTGGTATACAACACAGTCGACTACGTCATCGTCAGCTTTACCTCAATTTTTTTTCTATTTCTTGATTATTGTTTCGTCTAGTCTTTTTATTTAAATGTCATATCTCGCGCTGTCCTGTAGTCTGTCCTTGACAACGGTCAACAGTTAAAGTGTTTTGCAGACGGGTGCCAAGCATGACTGGATAATATGTTTTCTTTTTTTTCTGTGCTTCATTTCATTTACCTTCTCTTGTTTCCTGCCAAGCATATTTGATGAACAAGAACAAAAAAAACAACAACAAAAAAAAACAAAAAAAAAAAGTGACTGTTCTGAATGTTCTGCGTGTTTGTGCAATCTTTTAAGCATTGTGATCACCCGAGTCTGCTATCAGGTCTCTCCAAATAAAAACACCAACAAAGAAATGTACAGAGACATTGGAAGTATCGACAAACAGAAATAATAAGCCAAGGAAAAAAAAAACCCGAGAGAGAGAGAATCTTGGAGACACAGACCGCATTAAAACAACTGAAAGATTCAGTCTAGTCGAGGTCGGCCACTGCATCTCATCATCATTTCCAGTCAATCTCCGCCAAGACTGCACACTACTGTGTCCAGCATTGTTGCAGTTGTAAATGTTATTGGTTATTCTTTGTATAATAACACTCAAAATTTCCCTCATAAATTATCTGTCAATAAGCATTTGGTCCAAAGCTGAGTCCATTACCGTGATTCACTTGCAATGTTTATCAAAATTTATAATTTGTCTCCACGTGAAGTTTATTTACTTCTGGGAATGAGGAATGAAAAATATGCACGGGGAGGATTTATATTATAGAACCAACTTCAATCCCTGTCTTATTCCCTGTCGCGTTGGTATATTTTACTTCTTTGTTTCTTTATTCTTTGTTTAAGATTTGAAAAAATATGCTTACGCCTCATTTAAAATAAAAGTGCGTTAATCAATATGGGTTGCATGGTTTCAGAAAAAATGTCGAGTACCCTTTTAAATAAGTGTTAAATTTCAAATTTTTTTATCAGTTTATGCAGAGAAATAATCTATGCTCACTACCCTGAAATGTGCCTCATGCGAGTAACCGATTTATGTTCATCGACTGCTGTCAGTTTGTTTTATTATTACTTTAAGCGATTCAAACAGTTTAGAGTACGGGAAAGAAAAAATAAATACAGGTTTATCTCAGGTATTGAGGGATAAAGTAAGGAAAGATTTATCACCAGGAGTGAAAATAAATAACAGTGTATCGTAGATGAGAGAAACCTTGCGATGGGTTATCTCGAGTTTGTCTTCAGAAACCTTACAAACAATTTTGAATTTCAAAGGAGTGACTGAGAAAGAAAATGTGAGTTTATGATTTAAAAATTCACCAATGTTGATTTATCACAGTGTGATTTTTATTGTCTAGCACGGACTAATGCTCGTGCTCGCGCGTGCACGCACACACTGTCAGACAAGAGTTCAGAAGAATAGACTCAATTACAAGTTAATCTGGTAAAGAATTCACTCATTGTCTTCAACATTACAACAAAATTTTGCAATCATGTCATAACTGATATTTGAACCATCTTCCTTCAAAAAATAAAGGAAGAGTGAAACGAAAAACAATCCCATGATCAGTATTTTTGTCAATACAATACATGCTAGGATATTTTTTTTTGAAGACCTGTTGCCCTGATAATATGTTTATTTATGTTTCTGAGGGTGTTGTGGTTTAATTCCATTTGTGATGTCGGTTGTTGAACGAAGATTTAAGTTGACAGAATTAATCTCTTGCAATGATCATCAGCAGTCAGCATCTGTAAACAAACATGTCTGCCTCAGACCATGTAATTCGACAGACTTCTTTTGATTGGCTAATATATTCAGATTGGAATGTTTACGAATACAGAAGGTGGTTTTTTTTCTTTAAATAAAAAAAGGCGGAGCTAATGTGTGATTAAGTGCTAGAAAGAGCCACAAAGAAGAGAATTAGAAACTCCGAAATAAAGTTGAGACCTGAACTCACTGCCTTAGAGAAAAGAAGAGACTAGAATATATTTTATCGGAGAAGAGAGGTTTGTAATGGAGGAGGTGACCCATCGTGACGAAACCTCTTTGTCATTTGTTGCCTCCCCCTAAATCAGTCAGGTGGCACCTGTTGCTGTTAGCTTCTTTTTTCCTTTTTCGTACTTCTTTTTCTTTCCTTCTGTTTCTTTCTAGTTCTTCGTTTTTTCCCCCTTCCTTTTCATGACCAATCACTTTATTACATTGACGAATTTCTTACTGAAACTAATACAGCAATTACAAAAAATAAAATTCATGAATGTTGTAATAATTTCATTTTTTAAAAACATTCCAGAAACTTTTTGAAACTGTTTTCCAGCATCTTTATAAAATTTAAATTGTAAATGTGAGTTCTTGCACCTGTTTGAAAGGATCAAAGAATTT
Organism: Pomacea canaliculata; assembly: GCF_003073045.1. Taxonomy (NCBI): domain Eukaryota; kingdom Metazoa; phylum Mollusca; class Gastropoda; order Architaenioglossa; family Ampullariidae; genus Pomacea; species Pomacea canaliculata. Next base: position 27,812,249 of record NC_037593.1, read on the forward strand.
CTGAGTTTCCAAGGTATATAAAGAATAAATATTATCATAATGGGAATGTGCAGACTAATTAGAAAAGTAAGTAAATAAGACAGTCCGTCAATAGTCACTTACCTGTGTCTGTATGTCTGTAGGTACACACGATTATCTTCAACACTTACTTTTCAATTGGCTTTAAGTCTAGCCCTGAAGATAAGAAGACGAGAACAGAGAAAGCCGCAATAAAACTGCTTTAAATTTAAGACCTGTACTCGAATGCCTCGGGAGGAGAAGCAAGGGAGATTATTTATACAGCACATGTGAAGGTGTGGGCATTTGCATGGAGTCGTGAAGCACTAGTCTCACCCTCCCTTGCCCCGGCTCTGACGCAAGTGGTGGGTCCTCAAGGTGACAACATTCATCTTCCAAACGTTTACACTGACGATGTGTCGATGTGGTCGTTGGTGCTGCTGCTGAATTATACGGTCCTCCCGTCCCCAACACACGTGCTCTCTGTCCTCCACCGGTCCCCGGGTCAGCGCCCGCTTCGCGTTTATGGGCGCATCTGTGACCAGGATCAGGAGCAGCCTTCTTTTTTTCTTGCCACCGAGCTGGCGAAGCAGTCCAACGGTTTTACAGTTTGTGAGCAGAGTGCAGACTCTGTCGCTGAAGATCAATTCAGAAAAAATGACAACAATTGGCTTGGCAGTAAGATGGCGCCGGTGTCTCCTTGGCCACAACGGATGCTTGGCGGCCTGATGAAATCGTTTTGTGGCCGAGGCTGTTTGAGAAAGAACAGTTTTATTTCAGCGCCTGTCTGTACTCCATCACGGTAGGTTTATCTGAACAAAAGGGTACAGTGGGTACAGCCCAAACTGTTGGAAGATCAGGTAAGCTAGTTTCGCTGAAGTGTCAGGATTTTTTGAGCACATCCTGTGATACTGTGTCTAAAAAAGCTCCGTTACATTTTATCAAACCAAATCGTCTTTTCATTACTTCTTGGCGTCGGAGATAAAAAAGTTCCCCAAAACTACAAACCGATACTTTAAGGTCCAAATTATTTGTTAAAAATCTTGTATACCTTTTATTTCTGTACAGTAACCTTTTTTTATTTTTTAACTTCAGCGATCCCTTCATCCTAATTTTCTATCCCTCTTTCTCCTACTTCCGGTTCGTCTTTTCGAGAAGCCGATCTAACGTCACTCAAGCAGCGATAATGCTCGCAGGCACATGCGCAGAGCCCTCCTGTGGCGTCCTCCTCGACAAAAAAGCTGAAATCAGCCTTAAAAGGACCGCTCGGATTTCAAAGAACGAGGGCTTGCGGCACAATCTATGTTACTTTCACACAGCGACGTGCTTTATGAATATTTAATCACTTGTCAAGCATACTTCTCTGTTATCGATTGTAATTGTGGACACAAGATGCAAGGTGATGCACCCAAGACGCACGTCCTCGCACGTGCAGTTTGTAACGATCACTGGACTGGAAACTGTCCTGTGGTGGCAGGTATTTCATAACTTCAGTTATTTCTAGAAAACAAATATCACAGGTACACAACTGTGTATGTAGTCGTTTATAAACAAGTGGATTGATGGAAAGGGAAAAAGAGAAAAATAACACGCATGCACGCAGGCAGGAGAGAGAGATCAGAGAAAATTTTATCCACATTTCCCTCGTCGGCGAGGGTCTTTTGTTCTCGCATGTCAGCCGCGAGAATTGTATTTAATTAGACAGACATTTAACGGGCACGGGCCTTGAGGCAAGGTATAGGACATTATTTAATATTTATCGGATCATTCTGGAAATAATTTGTTAATATTGGCACTTAATGTCAGTTGGGAGAAAGCAACAGTACAAAGAGCAAATTGATACAACACTCTCGAACTCTTGCTTGTTAAATTAATTCGTGGATGATGATGATGATGATGATGATGATGATGATGATGATGATGATGAGGAGGAGGAGGAGGAGGAGGAGGAGGATTTCGCACAGTGTCACATGTGAGTGGGATCAGTGAGCATACTACATCCAAGGAAAAAGCATTAAAATATTTTAATTAACACAATGAAGTGGACGTGAGCGAGGGTTGCAGGTCAAGTCTAAGCAGCTGGCCCTGAAGATTACAGTGCAGGTCATCAAGAGAAACTACAAGCCCAGTCCAAACAGATATAATCCACTACCATCGGCGTTTGCAGCCACGCGCGTAGGTTGACGGATAGGGTTGTCAATAAACGTTTGATGCGGCACCTGCAACCAACGATTCGCCACCCGCGCAAACCTCGACAAGTTATGGCAGCACGGAGCCCTAGAGGCCGATGAGCTCTCTTGTAACAGGAGGTGGGAAATTATGACAAAGACGGGTAAAAAAACCGCCTTTTTATTAAAAAAAATATGAATCCAATAGTCAGAGGGTAAGCGGAACGGTAGCTGGGGAAAACTGGGGTTTGGCCATAACACCAACTGCCACTAACGAGTTTCAGATATTTATTTACTTCTACAACCCTCGACAACTGTTAAGAAAGATTAAAACCGTTAAAGAAAAAGTTAAAAATAGTTTTTTTTTAAATTTTTGTTATCAGTGGGTTGTCCAGTAGTGTAGTGGTTTATTTAAACACTCACTTTTCACCTCTGCAGTTAGACGCCCTGGGTTCAAATCTCGTCGTGGGACGCTGTCTTTGACACAAGTTGTCGTGTACACTCTTTAAGAGGCTGGTCGTCGGGGGTTTTCATCTATCATCTCTTTCTCATCATAATGTGAAATCACCCTAACCCTAATCCCCCATTCAAAAGATTTAACAAACTAACCAGCCTATGTCGACAACATTCATCAAGCAAAAAGGACGAAAAAAGAAACTAAGGACAGAGGATGTCAATACGAGATTGTTTATAATCTGGGTAAGATTCAGCCACGAGATTTACCTTGATGAACACGAGTATTTTTCTTCCTGTACCGAAATCCTCTTTGAAGTCTGACATCCGCTGACAAAGGTGAGAGGAGATGGTGGACAGACAGGTCTGCAGTTTGTGTATCATGTAGGCGACTAGTGTTCCTCGTGTTACCGGGGTTTACATCTTTGTTTTAGTCTGGCAAAAGGGTGCATACCCGGGAATCGACAAAGCTGGACTGGCAGCACGCGCACACGTGATCATCTGTGGAAATCGGCGAACGTCACTTTGCCACACTGTGTAATAGACCGAACTTTGGGCGAGGGCGCCATCGTGCTCTTGCACCTTCTTTTTAGCATTATTTTTGTCTTCCTTTTTCATTCCATTTTGTTTTCTTGTGATTGTTTTCCTTGTTTTGTGTTATTGTTTTCTTTTTAAAAAAAGTAGTTGATTTCTTTGATAAAATGGAGTAGTATAAACTACTAAAGAAAGAATGGTAAAGAAACAAAACTGTACCCTATTCATAGATCGTTGGCTTTCCTAATGTTGTCAGAAATCCCAGCCGCTTATATAAGGAGAAATAATAATCTTTTTGATTTTTTTCTTACTATCTAGAAGTTAAAGGTCGCAACCCTTTAATGACAGGAGAGATGACCGGTAGCGCAGTGATACGACGCTCGTTTGTCACGACTACAAGACGACTCGTTGGGTTCCTAGGTTCACATCTAGGGTCAGACCACGCATATTTCCTCTCTCTGAACCAACCAGCCAACAAGCGACTGCTGCGAGCAGTTCGTCGAATAATTATTCCTACTGTTTCTGTCAATGGCGCTAACCACGTGACTTCATCGACTTCAACCCAACGTCATGACGGAATAACAACGTTACGACTCAATTTTGCGAGAAATAGTTCTTTCCATTACCATTCCATTACTTTCTGCATTCTTGAATGTTTGGCTTTGTGCGATGCCTGCAGCTGTAAAGTTGGCTCAACCTGTAGTTTGATTTTGATATTAACCTGTAGTTTTATTTTGATGTTAAGAGATAGAATATCTTTCTATATTTCTAATCTGCTGCTTGACTCTGGACGGCGGCCTTCGTTGTAACCTGGACGAACCTGTTGTCACCTTCTTCACTGTCTTCACGAGGTGCGCATGACGCTCGTGAGACTACACGAGTGTCAGTCATTACTCAGCCATGACTGCAGTACCAGTTTCAGAAATAATTATACGGACATTTGTATAGCTCATCTCTCTACTATAGAGCAGACTCAATGAGCTGTACACAAATAAAAACAAATGACAAGGTAATAAAAAGTCGAATCACAGACACATCACATGTGCACCACTCGCAGTCGAGAGAAGAAAAAAAGGTACACAAAATAATAAAAACACACACACGGATGGACGAAGCATAATATGCAAACTTTATGTCTGTAAAATAACATTCAAACGTTAAATGCCCGAGACTTCCCTGCTGACCAGAGGCTGTGCTTATCTTACATCCATTTTGAACAGTTTCGACAAAGTTACTTACCTTGGAATCTGTTACATATTGGACTTTGTCAATGAACAGCCTGTGAAATCCATATTACTCTAACCACCACCACCACCTGTGTATTTTCCAAACCTATATTTTTTTTACTCTATAAATAGCTTCAGTCTCATTGATACTTTAAGGTTGATTGGCACGCGCAGCCTTGTATCGATGTGAACACAATACACATGAACTGTGTGTGTGCAAGCACGTGTGTTTCACATCTAAAAACCATTCACAACAGGACAAATTTGGGAAAACAATGTTTAAATAAGTTTAGAAAAGTTCTTTCAAACTTCGACCATATTTTTCCAGTTTAAGAACTGACTTATTATTTTCACAGGCATTTTGCGATGTGATAATGTGAACTTATCAACACAGTTAAAGTGAACGAGGTTTTCGCCATTTCCGCTCATGCATACTTCGTAATTATAGGGTTGACATCTCGGTAGTTTTCTATTGTCAACCGACGAATTATACCACGGAGATAAGTGATATATGGGTTGATTAATTTGATTGGTGTCCATTCTGCACACGTCACCCATCTCTCATCCACCCGCTAAGTAAAGTAGCTGACAAGGCTTCCAGAATCTCGTACTGTCTCGTTCTCTCCTACTGTATCTCTTTCTCTTGTTTTTCACTTTCCTGTCTCGTTCCTTCTCCCTCAGAACACAGATTGCCTGTTGTGAACCAGAGGAACTACCGCCTTCAATCCTGATGCCGTTAGTCTAGAGTTACCTCCCATGCACGTCTGTCAGGTGGTAGGGGCCAGACTGGACGGCACGTGACGTTAATAATGTGATTACAAAGAAAAGACCTCCAGACAGCTTCAGCAGACGCTACCGAGCAGGCGAAGGGAAGAGTCCTGAGGATGGGATCATCACCGAAGTCTTCGTCAATTTGCTTCTTCTTCTGCCGCTCCCCGTCTTTCATCTTTGCCCCCAGCCCACCCCTCAGCCTCCTTCGCTCGACCTGCGGAGTCTGGCTAACGTATCGCCATCATCAGCCTCGCGATTAGCCCTATCAGCTGTTGTATATGTTCGTTGGCGGTGTAATTAAAGGACACTCGCTGTTATCACTGCTCCCCTGGCGCCCTTGTCGGCGGGTTAGATGATAGCAGAACGACAACAGACAACGAGTACGTCGCGGACGGCGACCGCGGAGTTGTCGCTGGCGTCCAAAAGCGTGGACAGTAGGGAATGAGTGGGTGGAGGACTTGGGGGAGCGGGAGGGAGAGAGAGAGAAGGCGTGGAAATATGAAGGACTGAGAGTTATCTCCCATCTCGAGTGACGTCTTCGCACTGAGATACTTCTCAACCACTTTAGTGCAATTACGCCTACTTGATATGTTGAGAGAGATCGGGTGGAAGCTGAGGCCTAGAGAAGCAGGGGAGGAGGGATAGGTAAGGGGAGACATTTCTTTCTCGTTGTTGGCTTTTTTTTTTTCTTTTGGCAATATTGTGATGCTGATGATAACTGTTTTAGCTGAAGGCCTACTTTGATTATGATGGGGTTGGGGGCAAACATTTAAACAGTTGTTACATGTTTTATTGATTTTATTCATTTAATTCAAATAAATGTTGATGGTCCTGTTTCTGATCTTCATGTGGAAAAAAACTATTACGTTGATTGGAAAAACTCGCATATATATTTATTTTATATACTATACTTTCTGACCTGGCTGCTAGTTTGCTGGTCGGCTGAACATGGTTAAATAGTTTTCGCGCTGGATTCTCGACTAAACGGTTCTTAGTGAAATAAACATTGATTTTGTCTAAGTTGAATAGTCTTCTTTTATTCCTGACTGATTATCCTTCACGAAAATTAAAATTTTTGTGGTCCAAGTGGACACTATTCTTAAAACAGTAAAAGTATAGCGACATTTCGTTCCAAAAAAAAAAAGTGTGAAAATACTATGCAGTTTACTGTGAAACCCTCTTTTCTACTATCACCTTCAATGCTATCAATGCTAATTGGTGGATAAGTTCGTTTGATTATTTATTATCTTTCTATATATATATATAAAATAAATAAAAGCTTTAATATGCACAATGAATTGCTATTGCCAAGTTGACGCCTTACAAATGCTGTAATTAATACTGTCATTAATACTGAAGAGGACAAAAGAACACAGACAACGAGAGAAAACATCTGAAATATGTAATTACTTCTTGCATGTAAAAGAAAGAAAGCATAAAACCAATATTTAAAGTATGAACTTATTGTTCTTTTATTTATAAATAGGTTCATTCTTTGTCAGTTATCTATGATGTATCCATAATTTATCTGCTAATTAAAACTAATAAAAACATAAGTTATAAATAATAATGTTATTTAATCAATGTAACATTAAAAATGGTGAGCAGCGATTTCTCTAAGCATCAATGAAAAATAAATAAATAATATTCGAGAAAAGTACTCTATTCATAAACGGTAAAACTAGAAAAAAACTATCTGGAATGTAGGAACCATGCACACATATATTTATGAAGATGCTTCAGAACTTGTGGTGCGCCACCCTGGTAACCTGACAGCAGCTTTGCAATGTTTGCGGGACACACTTTTATCCCCGAAATTAAAAAACAAAACAAAACAAAACAAAAAAGCCACTATTACTTCAATGACCCATCAAGAAACATTGTCAGCCAACTGAAAAATAAATGGAAAATTGTCATTTTGCTTTATCTTCATTTGCAAGATCTTCTCTTGCTTCTGCTTTGAACAATTCACTTCCAAACATTTGTTTGGTCATCGTTGCAAATCGAAAACATAACGGAAAACACATGTTACACAAGATTTTCCTTAACACCGACACCAGCTACCCCACCGTTTCCTACACCTGCCTTAAAATAATTATGAAAATGAAAATTACAAATTAATAAAAAAATGGGTGAAAAGGAAAGTAAAATTCAATAAAAGAAATTTTTGTGGCAGTCTCCTTCCCTCCTTCCTCAGCCTGTCAGCGGTAATCAGTTATTGAGTGTGTGTTTGGAGTCGATTTGTCTGGTCTTTGTAATTTTTATTTTATTTTGTTTTTGCATTTGAAATCGTTAATATTTTTGTAACCGATAAATGGCTACTGAAAACATGAGTTGAGTGCTGATTGTATGGTAGTAAATTCTGCGCTGTTTGAAGATTTTATTTCACTTGTTTCCTATTCAATCTTTGATAGTCTCAGGGTATAAAACACTTAATATGTGAGTGTATTTTTAGACACACAACCACCCACACACCCACACACAGACTGTTTTAGCAGAGTTATGAGTTTGACATTTTGCTAATTGTTATTTTCTTATTAAAATCGACGAAAATATTCTAGACGATGTAGAAGCAAATACTGACATTCAAGAAACTTTGCATTATTTTGTAGAGAAAGGTGTAAATTTTTAAATTTAAAATAATGTAATATGAGTTACAGTTACTGGAAAAATGTGAATATATGACTTCGAACCTTGATGCTTATATTACCAGTCTTGAAAAATTAAGACCTGTGTACCTTGTGCGATCTTTGTCACAACTATTATCTAATATAAAATTTGTCACAACTTTTATCTAATATAAAATTTGTCACAACTATTATCTGATATAAAATTTGTCACAACTATTATCTAATATAAAATCTGTCACAACTATTATCTAATATGAAATTTGTCACAACTAATATCTGATATAAAATCTGTCACAACTATTATCTAATATAACAGAATGGCATGCTGGTTGTGATGTGGTCAAAGTAAAAGTCAAAGTTCGAGACTGCGGGTTCACTCAGACAGAGAGGACCAGAACAGTTTTCAGGCGCCGGATGTATTGGACCTGCCAGCTGCTGTGAGAAATGTTGACTTCTTTCCTCAAAGCTGCTCAATCGATCACAGGCCAACATCCAGCTTCATCAGCTGCACGGCATCGAGCTGGGGGCATGCTTAAAAATAGAGCTCGACCGCCTGAGAGAGAAAAAAGAAAAAATTCGCGACATGTGACATAAAAAAAATCCCCGGATGAGGTCAACACGATGCCATAAACGCCGTTTTCCCAACAGTCAGAAGCGCATGCGCTGTGACGTCACAGCGTTGGTGGCCATCCGATACTTTTGGTATTTGTCAGCGAACTTTTTAGCCGACATTTTTCGAGCCTAAAGAGATCAAAATATCCGGGGAGACCTATGATTAACGGGACCCAAATGGCGAGGAAGGTTGTAAAAGTCGCAGAAATGATAATCCACGTAGCGGTTATTAGGACCGTTATCATGACCGTTCATTCAGAAAGCAGAGCACGGCATCGTAAAGCTGACAGCAGGAACAGACCCTCTCATTTTACAAGGAGTGCTGTGGGTGGGTGCGTGCATGCGTGCGTGCGTATGCATATGCTTGTGTATTTGTATGTGTGTGCGTGCGCGCCGCGGAGCCAGACAGGGAAAAAAAAAGATTTAAATAGCTCACGAAGGATAGATGGAAAGATATTGAAATCAAATCGAAATCGAACGAGGAGCAAAACGGACAAACAATTGATAAACGACACGAGTAACGACAATGACAAATGACAGATGAAATAAACTTATTTGATGTACAAACTATACACTTATTTATTTCTGTATTTATTTAACAAAACCTATATTTTTGAGAAAGCAAAATTCATCCAAAAAATTCTCAAATGCTGTTTATTTACAGACGGATGTTCCCGCCGTTCAAGGTGAAGGTGTCGGGGCTGGACAAGAAGTCCAAGTACATCCTGCTGATGGACATCGTTGCTGTCGACGACTGTCGCTACAAGTTCCACAACGGCAAGTGGATGGTGGCCGGCAAGGCCGACCCCGAGATGCCCAAGCGCATGTACATCCACCCGGACTCGCCCAGCACGGGTGAGCAGTGGATGCAGAAGGTGGTCACCTTCCATAAGCTCAAGCTGAGCAACAACATCTCGGACAAACATGGATTTGTGAGTAAAGTTTAGTGTTGTCAGTGTGGTTGTTTACTGGAGGTATTTGTATACAAGATAGTGTGTGTCTAAGGGAAAATGTTTTGCACAATTTTAGCGGGGAAAGAACCGATCTAAAAGCTACCAACCGATCAAGAAAAATACATCAGTGTATAAAAAGACTCAGGCGACATTTAACCAAATCATTACAACAGCGAACGTCCACAAATTCAAAGTATTTAAATGTCAATATATATAATCCCTATTTTCCTTTATCTTTTTTCTTTTTAACAGTGAACTATTTTAGTCAACACTACCTTTCGCTGACAGTGTGTCGATTCCTTGTGAAATTATTTTAGTTGATTTAGGTAATTACACTCACTTATTACCTCTAATTAACTATTTCTCAAAGGTCAATTTTCGTTTTTTTTCCTAAAAGTGAATATTCGCGAAAAAGAGACTAGCTTTAATTTTGTTTATAGTCAAAAACATATTCATTACAAGCATCCTGCACAAGTTGATTTGATTGTGAAGACCTTTGGCAGGACAATGTTGTCAGCAAACAAGGGTAGGAACAGTTCCACGAGGACTGGGGGTCATTAGTTCGCCATTAGTCATCACGACTGACAAAGAAACACAAGACAAAACTGATGCGAAATGGCAACAGTAAACAGTAAACAGCTTGTTGGTAGGAATGGGAGGATGAGTATTGGTGTTTTACACCAGCAGCTGGATAATAGGGGAAGGGATAATTGAACAACACGAGGATACAGAGACTGGGTTGGTGGGAGATGATTGTGGAGGGACAAACAATTCTTGTCAGTAAGGGTTGGAGCGAGAGATAAAAAAAATATATTATATCAATTACTGAGGGATTTAAGTGATAGATAAATGAGAGAGAGATTGTGCTCATTCTTCGTTTCACGGTAATTAAAATTTAAGTTATTATTGAAAATAATAAATCAGGAGTTGTCCTCCTCTGATACTCTCCCCTTACCCCAAATTTCTTACCACACACACTTTCTCTCTCTGGTCTCCACTCAGTCAGAAGTGCTGCCTGTCCTCTTCTGGCAGCAAATATAAGCTTCGGTCGTGGGCCTCCCATGTTTTAGTCCTCTTTTGATGTCGTCATCCTCCGACACTTCCGGTCTCGGCGCGTCGCCTCGGCGCTGTCTTTTCCGCGTACGTGAGGATCTTCAATGGCGACGGCCACCGACCTCGCTATCTCCACAGTTTGTTTTGCCAGCGGCTTCGTCTTATGGTGTCAACCTTTTGTTACCCTCCCCCACCCAACTTTTCTTTCTCTCGCCGTTTTTCCACGACACCGTTCAAAGCTAGAAGTAACGGGTACAGGTGAAAGGGGTGTAGTGATATCTTTTGTTCCGCAAACAGCCCGTTGATTGTTCACAACCGCTCAGATGCCAGCACACAGCTCGCGCTGTCTCCAAAGTATACATCATTTATGATTGGTCAATAAACTGTCTTTTGTCGTGCATTCAGTTCGCTTCTCTTTTATTCAAATTTCGGAAGCGTTTTCGTCCGCTGCAAGTGGCGGCTTGCGATCTGGCTGGCTGTAACATTTTCGCTGGGTCTTCCTCAAAGAAATGATGTCTGTTTGTCGAGCGTGTCTATCTGGGATTCTTACTCCAGCGGCCGTCGATTCTCTTTGTTTCTGCCAATATTGTCGCACGTCACCCTCTGTGTCTTTGCCTCACTCACTCTGTGTGCGCTTGTGTGTGCGTGGGTGGGTGGTGGTGGTGGGTGGAGACGGTTACGTGCGTGTTCGCTGGTGACTTGGAAGAGACAGGAAGAAAGAAAGAATCAGAGTAGACTATTTTTTTGTTTGTTTCCATGCGTTAATTAGCAAAACCAGTGCGCACTCACACAGTTGAAACAAGAGCGATTTTATCTGTAAACAAAATCCCTTTCGATGCGTTTAGAGTTAGGGTGTGTAAACATTCTTACCTACAAGACCTCGTCGCTCTGTCCTTTCTCACGCTGTGCTGCGCCTTGTGTGAATATTGATACGTGTGTGTCTGCATTAGTGCCCTCAGCCGCGCGTGAGAAACACACACAAACACCCGCACGTGCACACACACACACACACACATACACTTTATATATTATTGTTAAGTTTTATTTTTTATATATTTATTTTATTTATTTATTTTTTAGTGTTCATAAAATATGAATTACCCGATCTTTTATTTCAACAACACGGTTTTATAACACTCTTGCTCAGTGCGCACGCGCACGGGCACGCGCACGCAGTGTCCATCTGGCGATTGTCTTTTCTTCCAGCGCAGGTCGTCACCTCTTGTTTCCGTACCCGAAATATAGTCACATCAGGAAAACGATATCCGCGCAATGCTCACGCACATGTTGTCGAGCGCCGTCTACGGAGCCTCAGGAACGGCAACTCTATCCGCGACAGTTGCCCATTATCGGTTCGATTGCACCAGAATATGCCGCCTTGTCGTCAGCGGTGAGGACTGTCATCGATTATCGATGACACCGAGCCGAGACGCGCGTGCAGAAGTGAGTGGGAGAGCAGGAGTCCTTGGAAGTGGTGGTGGTGGTGGTGGGGATGGTGGTGGGGTGGGAGTCGATAACTCTTGTTGGCGAGCTGCTATGCTGAGGAAGTGTGCTGCTGGGCACGTAGAACGGACATGAAGAACCATGGCCATGGTAAAAGACAGGAGCTTCAACTGGTTGGCTGGCTGTCTGTCTGTCTTTGGCCTTTAACCTTTGTTCATTCCGTCCTCTGTACCTACTTTACCTACCGGCCGGGCCTCGTGTTTATGAAGCACGTGTACTCTACCTGTTACCATACCTGAGGTGAATATGTTGGCTACCCGAATGAACCAACAGGTTATTTATAAGGAGAGTCTCTAACTGAACAGGAGTGCGATAACAGCAGGAGGGGTGGATGGAACAAAATGACACAGAGACAATGTATGACAAGCGTCTCGTCAACAATCTGACTGGAATTTCTAGCCAATGACTTCCACCCACTCCGACAGAAATTCCCATCAAACTTGTTGACAGAACTAGTAAGCTTCCTATAGCTAGCACCGCACGGTATCTGCTCTCATTCATCCCGGGTGCAATCCAATTATACAAGTCAACTCATGGCGAGGACACGCACATGAATCCAGATGCCCCATACCACCCGGTGTCATACCGGAGCGTCCTTGTTCTAGACTTTTCCCTGATACCATACCCGTCTCTTTGTTTTATTGTTCTGAGTGACAATACGAATGTGTACATTTTCTAAAGCTTGTAACAGAGACTAAAAGTGCCGATGTAGATGGAGAACTAGAACTTCATGTCGACATTGCATATTCTTTATAGCTCATGTTGACGTTTTATTTAATTATTAATATAATTGGTAGACAATTATTTCATTAAAATGATTTATAAAGTTGTTTAGCTTTAAAGATGTAGGTATAATGTTCTCTTAGGTTAAATATGGTGGAGATGGTAACAGAATAACGCATGCGCAGTAGCCCCTTTTTCAGGAACTTCCGTTACATCAATCGATAATTTCATCTACTCTGTGGCTCGTGAGTCGGTGGATAGTTTGCTTCTTGGGATAACATAACCAGCTAGTTCTCAAATCAACTTATGGCAATTTTACCCTCTGGGTAAATGGAGATGTCCATGAATAAGAGCACTGATGCCTAAATAAAGAAATCAGACCAATGCGCGTAGTCATATCTGGAACTACTTTTGAATGATAATTTTAATTGTAAGAATTTTGCTGACTTTCTAAGAGCTGAATAAGTGGGGCATCGAAGCTTGGTGTTCTTCTGGTGGACTTATGAGTATTTGTATTGTCTGGTCTGGGGCGCTCTTGCTGCTGGTCTTTTTTTTTTTTTTTCTTTTTTGAAGTTGTTTGCTTTCCATATTTTTATGGATAGTCGGAGACTGCTGGAACTTGCAGGCGGGTAGGAAATGGACGCAGCTGTACTCTGCTAGCTTATCGGTAAGCAGACGTTTAAATTAACGGTAACGCGGATGCATGGCGTAACATTTATTTTTAGTGTTGGCGAGCGTGTCGGTCTCTGAGATACACTACTCTTACGATTACGACTACGCTATCTAACGACTTCTGTCTTTTCTTCCTTGACGTCCTTCAACATCTTCAGAAGCCTCTCTTTGATATTCATTACCCAGGGTGCAGCATCTTGAGGTATGCGAGCGTGAACTTTATTTCTTGATGCGTTGATATGATTCTTTTAATAAGTTGTTTCGTTTCATATCACTGCGAACATACACGATCTAGTTAAATAACGAGACTTGAAATTTAGGATTTGTTAATGTCAGTTGCAGCTTTTTCTTATTTCTTTCATCCATCATTTTGTTTTTGTGTTGCTAGCATTCGCAGGAACCCACCTATCAACCTGTTTACGTAGCAGTTTATCTTTTAAAGTCCATCCAGCCAGCAATCCACCCTTTCATATCTATATATATAATTATACTTCTCTTTCTGTGCGTGTATGTGTGTATAGAGGGACAGGTATACATCTTGTATTATCCACACTAAAGACTGCTAGCTACGTGTTAGCACTGGTGTATCACAACCTGACATGTAACAATATTTAATCAGGAAAAAAAAAATCCAAACAATGCTATCATCTCTGTCTCTCTCTCTCTTTGACAGGAAAATACGAGAGACAGTTCTAGGCCTCCCACTAACAGAAAAAGAGGGAGAAAGGTAGAGACAGAGAGCGACCATGTATGCATCCTTCTCTCATCTCTCCCTCCCTCTCTAGTCAATTGAAACGTATGTTATACAAGAACTACACACTTCAACAATAAAATCCAGTCGAGGAACTCATCTCTCGACATACACACAACCGACTACAAGCATCCCGGACACAAAGCAGCGCCAGCTGGTGCCTGCCAGGTCTGAAAGCTACACTTGCTTTCATTATTTACCAACATCGTCACACAGACAACAAACTTTTTGCTAGTTTTATTTCTCACTCACCAACACGCCCACTCACTGCAGGTCGTAATCAGCCTCTCACCTTATCTGTCCCACATCGTGTTGTGGGGCTGCGGACCCTCAGCCACTGGCCGCCCCACACCGGCCGCTGTTTGCCCAAAATAGCTTGAGAGATGCAGGGGCTTACGGCTGGTGACATCCTGCTGGTGGGGGATGCTTGATAAATAGGAAACAGGGAGGGCACTCGCTCGAGGGGAGGCAAGCCGCAGTTCGTCATCAAACGCGGCGTCAAACCCGCCCTTAGTTCCATGGGGTCGAGTGTGGCAATCAGCACTTGGTCTCTTCGACCACATGCCGTTTGTCTGTGACCCTCCCATGATTTTTTTTTTCGAAGTTACTGTTTCCAAAATTTGTGTGACATTGTAGTTATGGCAGTTCGTTATTGTTTTTGTTTTTTATTTATATTACGCTTTTTATTCTTATCTCCTGCAGAAATCTTTGCCAAAAAATTTAACTGGTCCTGCACTGTCCTGACGAGACATATTTTCAGTCTTTATTTAACATTTCTCGCCCTCTTTCCGCACTGTATGACAGAATGGACATACCAGAAAGTTGTGGATGACACTCCCTCTTTATGTCGCCACCCTCGCCTCTCGCCCGATATTTGTGATGGACGGATGGTGATAAGATAATGAATTAGGACTGTGTTTATTCAGTTGTGATAAATCACATCGTTCTTAGTAAAGTCTATCACTACCTGTCGCATGTACTAACTGATTATTTGTATTTTGTTTTAAGTTTAGTTTCGTTCAGTTTCGTCAGTGAAGATTTATCAGTTTCACTTTAATTTGGTTTTATCAATGATTATTTGTGTTTCAAGATGCTTGGTTTAGTTTTGTAATCTTTACTATATTTGATTAACTTTCGTCAATGGCAATGTAAACTTTCACACTATTTGGTTTAATATTTGTCAAAGCTGCTGCTGTTGTTGCTGCTGCTGATGATTATTATTATTCATAGCATAAATAATTTGCATGTGTTTCGTGACCTCTGGTCTACTAGAGCTATGCCTTCAGTCATGACAACAGATGTGTTAGCGACATTGTGTTTACGGCGGTCGTAGGCGTTACGACTCCTTCATTAATGTCGGCACAAAGTACCTGTAGCACGAGAGGTTACCGCAGGTTCTACAGCGCATCGACAGCAGGTAGCATGTACCCGACTGATCAGCGATGACAAAGTGTCCTAATGGTAAACGACTATTATGTCATCTCAGAAATGAGATTGAAAAAGGAAAATAACGTAGATGAATAAATAAACAAACAAATGTGTCGCGGACTGAGCTGCACAAGACATTAAATTACCCCTCCGACGACACACCTCTTGCCAACTGATTAAGGTGGCTCGCGCCAATTTAAACAGATGAATAAATCTCTCCCAAGCTCGCCCTGCAGTAAAACAATCCCAGAATGCCTCGCGGCGGAAGCTGGCGCCACGGCCGCCATATTTCTCTGGCGCAGACTGAGAGAGCAAACATTGCTGACAGCGGCGACACGAGAGTCGATAAAACTTGCACGTTGCACCCCAAGTGGTTATACATCGCACGTGCGCCGCGGACAATATGCGATGTCCTCCCCCCCCATACCTCACCAACCCCACCTACACCCACGTACCCCCCACCTCCCACTACCCGAACATGATGGAACTTTGGAAAGACGAGACTGGTGTTGCAGTGTCTGTGGCAGACGGGAGGCACAGCAGCTGGGGTACAGGGGGAGCTGCAGGCCTGACTAATTTTGTTTGTAGGCGAAAGGGTCCGGGTGGGTGTTGGTATTGCGGGTATCTGTGGGGAGGACGTCCGTCAGGTCCTTCTGTCTCGCTTGGCTTTGTGAGTTCGGTGACATTGTGATGGAGAGAAGCTGTTGTAGCTATTTTTGTCGTCCTTCTGTCTGTCTGTCTGTCGCTCGGTCGGTCGGTCGGTCGGCGAGAGAGGTGAGCACTGAGGGCAATACAGTGATATAGGTACACGGCTGTACAAACACGGTCAAGGAGTGCTGGGAGTGGAGCTGCAAAATATCTACAAGCATGAGTTGATGTAGGACAGCGATATAGGAATGTCTACAAACAGGAATGGATGTAGGAGGCCAACAGCGGGGTCACATGGTGAAGGGACCCGGAGGGGGAGGTGGGCTGGAGTCTGAGGCAAACAAGTCGGCGAGACCAGCAGTCGAGTCGGCTCCTTAAGCCTCCTTTCAAGACTCAATTTAGGTTTCCGTCAAACCCACTTGAAGTCGAGTGAGTGCCGGCGACTTTTAACCAAACGACTGACTTGAGAAACCTCCGAGAAAGAAGAACGAACAAACGCACAAACACATGCGCGGAAAGAATACCGGAACACGCTGGAGTATAGTTCCCTCACCCGTTATTCGCTGGAACCGCCGAGCTTGCGAGGGCAAGGGGAACATATTCTTTTCACATCTACCCGACTAACGGGCTAGCGACTGTTTTTGGTTATGATAGAGACTCGCAAGAAATTATTAGTTTGCTTTTACTGTTAAAGTAAAGTGAATGTGTGTGTGTCTGGAAGAGAGCGGAAGGAGAGAGAAATAGAGGAAAATACCCATGCAACATGGTTTCTTACCTTCTAAATGTGTATATTTTGTGTTTTTGTTTGGGTTAGTTTTGTTTCGTTTCGTTTAGTTTGGTTTGTCAACCAGCCTCGATATCGACTGCAACTCGCGGCACAACCGATGTAAACTGTGTTTAACAGGGGCTAATACAGAATTTATCTTATTTTCTAGGGTAGTCATTATTATTTATTTATTTTCCTGTATAGAAGAAAATATTCACAAAAACACAATGCGTATAATGTACAGAGGGAGGAGAGAGAGAGAAAGTGTGGCGTGGGAAGATCAACAATAACTATTAACAGTTTCGTGAGAGTGAAACAGTTTCTCCGTATGAGGTACAATCTCCGTACAAGTGACACCAGAAAAGAAAGAAAAAGACAAATTTAACAGTCGGTTATCTTATAATGGTCATTTATTGTGAAGCCCAAAATATGTTACTGCCAAAGGCCGTTGGAGAGTGAGATGTTAGAGATCTCACTTTTCTCGGTGTCAGCCCATCTTCCTCGCCTTCGCTGCCTTACTTTCCCCAAACCTATAAGGAGTCAGGCACCTATTCTCGACAACTGATCGACTCGGGTATCGAACCAGTGCAGCACAGTTCGGGCGTCATCACTCTAATCCCTTGGCTATCCGCTTTTTCCAATACTACAAGACCAAGGTTTCAAAATGGCTTCAAGTTATAACACACACAAGACAAAAAAAAAAACAACAAACAAACAAACAAACAAACAAACAAACAAAAAAAACACACAAACAACAAAAAACCAAACAACAACAAAAAAACAAAAATACAAAAATAACGGAGATTAGTATCCCAAAGAACTTCATTCTGTCAAGCGCGTGCCTTTTTCTCTAGACAACTGGAGCGCACGACCGCAGCATTTAAGCAATACATCAGACGTAGATCGCAATATGTAATGTGTATATATTATTATGACCTTTCTCGGATTATTTTCTTCAAGCGTTAGTTGGCCGCAGTCATCAGCTTTACTTAACGACTGCCAAGACGGCTGCCAACCGAGACGGAAATCTCGCTGCACAGGAAGTGGAAAGCCCGTGTCGTAACCTCCATCAGCCAGACACAGGGGCGAGTGTCGCCCCCTATAACTGCCACGGCGCACGGAGGCGGAAAGTACAGCGATAGAAAGTTGCTTTGCATGAATATCGCCCCGGCTTATCGGCCCCTGTCTGTTCCAGACACTTGCGCCTTGCGGTGCCGAGTCGACGTTTCTAGCGACGACAAAACTCGCCCAAGAGGAAGAAGGCCCTCGATAAGTATCTCGCTGTCAGCAGCGGTGGCTACATTCATGAAGAAGTTGATGAAGTCGCCACGTTTAGAATTTCAGAGCAGTCCTGTGGGCATTAGCAGTAGTTTCCCCTTAGCTGCAGCTGCTAATCCGAAGGGATGCGAGGGACATGATAGGAAGACGTTTGGTTAGTCGATTTTGCTTCGCGGCTCGAAATGTGGGATCGGTCTGTGGGATTCGTTTTCGGGCACAATCATCAGAACTGCCCGACGGTCACACTTCCAGCCAAGCTGGCTTCCTGCTGTCCAGCAAGATTGTCTTGGGTGTTTTAATAGTGCAGGCATCAACCCGTGACACATGTCCCCCAGACGAAATGATTCTTAGACAAGTGCACAATGGCGTCACCTACGATTTTCTTCACTCCCGTCCCCTCTTTTCTTACCACCACCATCACCTAATATACTACAAAAATGTCTGATGGATCAAATATTTCTTTGTTAGATAATAAGTGATCACAATGGGTTTCTCTCACTTATTGCTTTGCTGGACAGTCCTGGAATTATCGCCTACAGTGGGTCTCTTTCCAGACGATCCTCAACTCCATGCACAAGTACCAGCCTCGGTTTCATCTGGTGCGGGCCAACGACATCCTCAAGCTGCCCTACAGCGCCTTCCGGACCTTCGTCTTCAAAGAGACAGAGTTCATCGCCGTCACAGCTTACCAGAATGAGAAGGTAAACACCTTTCTGACTGTCTGGTAACTCATCTTCCCTCAACTGTTTCCTACCGACTTCTGTCGGGTAGTAAACATCGGAGTTCAACTAAGTTCGACCAAAATCGAAATCGAGAATTTATTATGGATGGAAAATTTCTTTCTGACCACATGTCCCATTAGTCTTAATCGGGGAGTGCCATGCAAATCTTGTAGGAAGACTTTTTTTTTCTAGTTTTTGTTTGAAGTCCTTCTTACAAAAGATTTCAGTCCACTAGACAAATAAATGAAGGGTGGTTGGGAGGATGAGTGTGTGTATGTGTGTGGAGGTTAAGTTTTAATCACATACAGAATGAAACGTGGCCTTTCACCGATCGTTTCTTTCAAGCGCCAATAGTTCATTATCTATCACACAATCATGATTGTTTTTATTGATTGTAGATACGTATTCCGAGTTATTCTCGCTGGGAAAACATCAGATAATCAAAACCAGCGCAGAATGTCAGGCTAAATATACGAATGAAGCAGACTCCTCCTGCATTGAAAATAAACAAAAGGCAAGGTTGTCATGACAGTCAATATCAGGAATTTGGAAATAAAGGAACACATTGCAGTTCAATCACTTTAACACCGAGGGAAGGTTTGTCATTTGTCTAAACTGTGGTTTACTGAGACCATAAAAGCCTGTAAAGATTTAAATTGAAGTGTTGATTGGTTATGAGCAAAGAAAGCCTCGTTAACTCTCAATAAATTAAATTTGTTTGATAATTTTTAAAGTTTATTTTTTTATTTTTAAAGTTCAACTTTAGTGAGATGATTTAAAAGGAAAACCGAGGGTTAAACCAAGCCGCACGTGTGTGTGTGTGTGTGAAGAGAAAAGCCTGTGTATCGGATGGCATTGTGGTCTGGATTTAGAACTGTTCCCCAAAGCACTCGTGATTGACTTCCTGTGAAGAAAGCGGGACCAGACCTGGTTAAACATTCTGACCTCGGGGGAGAGCGAACCCAATTATCGTTAAACGTGCTGGTTAATCGCTGGGTAGATCACCCACTCAGTTCACAGCTTTGCTCGTGTTAATCTCTTCACAGATCACACAGCTCAAAATTGACCACAACCCATTTGCCAAAGGATTTCGAGATACAGGAGGAGGCAAGAGAGAAAAAAAGTAAGTCAAGTTTTGCACTTTAAGTAAAGCTTCCTTCCTTCCTTCCTTCCTTCCTTCCTTCCTTCCTTCCTTCCTTCCTTCCTTCCTTCCTTCCTTTGTTTTGTATTTGCCCTTAAAATTAAAATCAGAGTCAAAAGGCTTCGGCAAAGACCGAGGTTTGAAAACACCAATCAAAATATACCCCGGGTCAGATAGTCGCCCTCGTTCTTCTTCTTTCCCTGTCTTTGACCTGTTCGATGTCTGCGCCATTTTTTTTTGTCCGAGCACAAACGAGTGATTCATCGTCCAGTGAACATCGGACTTTCTCAGATTACGAAGCTACATTTGTTTTAAAATGTCTCTTGTCCAAGTCAGTGTCGACACACCACTAACGGATTACGCGCGAGGAAAGAGTGCCCCAGTTAGATTACCGGTCTCGGACCGATTGGGATGAAGGAATTCTTCTTGCCTTTGGCGGGGAAGGCAGGTCTAGTTCTCTCGGAAACGAGGCTCCTGCCCCACTTTGCTCCTTCGCTGTGCTTTGTCCTCTGTCTGGCTGGCGCTCATTCACGTAAAAGTGAGTTTAAGGATTTGGAATGAGTTGATGACTAGATAACATTGTCAACCAGCAGCCGTTCGCACTAGAAGCATAAATGTTTTTAAAATGTTTTTACCGAGGATGCTCTTAATAAGCAAAAGTTAAAAAAATGATTATTTTCAATTCGTTTTCTGCGTGGCACCATCATTACCGAAATACTGGACAAGACTTTAGGGAATCAACCAAACTCTGAATCAGCAGATGGGGCTTCCAGAGGTCTTCGCCCAACCTGACCTTTAACCTGTAATCTGTTACCAATCAATCTCGATCGTCTCTGCCACCATTCACCATTCATTAAGTCGACAATAATGAGGTTGTGGGAGACGAGGACATCAGTGTAGCCGACCGTGTCTTCGACTTCTTAATTTATATTTTTGTTGTTTCTTTCTTTCTTCCTTTCTTTTTAATTTTATATTCTTTATGTATTCGTATATTTTAAAACCTGCTTACACTTTTATGTGCCGCACATTAGAAGTCAGTTCTGTTTGTCCGTTACACACAATGGCGGCTGACCTACATAGCCATCATGTGAGGTCTTCGCCATGGTAACCATGGATTGCAGCTTTACCAGGAGCTCTTCCAGAATCTTATTGAAAAGTGTGGTGTGCGTGCTCACCCTAAACCTTCTCACCACTCGCATCGGGAACATGCAGGGGGAGGTAATCCACGGACAGAAAATGGAGTTACGCCCTTCCGTCAACAGACGTTACCGCCCCTGCAAATGGGCAGTCGGTAGCTGTTCACCGCGCCTCGTTAGCGCTGATTTAGAATTATCCGCCCTTGTTCCACTAATCCATGGAGTCGCCTGCCGTTTGAATCGCTCTTCCGGTCGAGTGCCGCCAATTGACATCCTTGACAGCCACGCACGACCCCAACGCTGCACGCCGGGTGCACGGAGGCGAAGACTGGCACGAAGGTTGTTAGCAATCGTCGACTGCGACATCGCAGATAAAGCAACCCGACTAAACAGACTTCTTAACTGAGGATAGCACGTGCTGGATATGTGCCTAGGATTGACTTTTTCTTTTTTTTAATCGTTATTTACGAACAAAATCGATAAAGTTATCAGAGAAATTGTTTACAAAACTGTCCTATAACAAATTTTATCAATGTAATATCTTTCGAATATTTTTGTATGTCACTGACTGTGTGAATGTGTTTTCGTTCTCTTGCGCGTGTAGCTGCATGTACTGCGCATGCGTGTCTCTGAATCGTGTTCTCACGTATCTCTGTATATTGCATATATATATATATATCCGCATCTTCTTCGCCTACCCATACTCACCTCCCAATCTCGCCTATTTATCTCGAAATCTCGCCTACCCTTCTACCAATCTCGCCTTTCCATTTCCCAATCTTGCCTATTGAGTCCCGATCTTGCCTTACCCTTCTCTCAGTCTCGCCTATGAATATCTCACTCTTACCTGTCTCTCAATATCACCTTTCCATCTCCGTGTCTCAAGTATCTCTATATATTGCATAAGTGAGTTTAACAGTCTTCACCTTCCTCTATTCACCTCCCAATCTCGCCCACTGATCTCTCTATCTCGCCTTTCCATCTCCCAATCTCGCCTTCTCATCTTTTCCAGCTGTCTCCTTCCCTGCGAATTTTCTCTCCAGACGCATTCACAACCAGCACACACACCCACCAACAGAATTCTTCGAAGAAAAAAAAAAGCCCAGCGACCACGAGGATATCGATTAAGACGGCGAGGGCGATGAAAGTAATGACTCTGCATGAATCGATCATTTAAAGCCTTTGTCCCACCGTCAGAATTATCGCGGCGCTGGTCGCGGCCTTCACCACAGCCGGAAGCGGCCATTTGGCAATTGCGGGTCCTCCGCTGGAAGGCTTGCTCCTCCCGAAGTTTGCCTGGCCACCGGCTCGTTTCGCGTCTCTTTGCCCAAAATGACGGGAACTTTAGCGGTCCGAGGGCGGCCGAGAGCGGCAAGGATCTGTGCAAGAGGGCAATTTGGGGCAAGTGGTAAAGGACGCTGACAATTATGGCCCTCGCCTTCCCGCCGTCCCTCGGACTCTGGAGAGAGTCGTAATGGCCCACCGCCGATCGTCTTAGACCTCTGGGATGGAGGTGGTTAGGGCTATTTTTCAACATGGCGACCATTGTCCCTCCTAACACTAGAAGCGATGAACTTTGCCCCTGGCGCTGTAGCCTTTTAACAGGCTGCGCATGTTGGTGTGAGGATGTCGAGAGGAAGATATTTCCACTGATGGGTGTGGGGGCGAGGGGTGGGATATCTCACTTCCGTTTTGAAGATACACGCTATTAGCTATTTAGCTATTAGACATTTGTCTAATATGTGACCATGTTTGGCAAAGGGATACATAGCGTGGCATACAACAAAGTGCCAAAAATAGTGGAACATAGGTGTTTGGCTAAAATGTCTTACAGAACGTGACACTGACAGATGGAGGAATGCCAGAAATTTAAGGAGGTAAATGGTAAATGGTTCTACTCATGAAGAACAAGGAAGTCTTTGAGAGATATGTCACAGCTGATACGCCGCCTCGAGTGTGCTCGAGAGTGGCAGGAGCTTCGGTGTCTGGCAGGCCAGAAAATGTCCTTGACTTTTGCCCTCTGGTGTCTGTTGATTGTCTGCCCTTTTCTTTTGTTCACCGCTAGTGGCTTTTGCGAAGACCATTGGTCATGGACTGGCGGGCAATTCTTACTGCACTTATCTGCCCATGCCAATGCGATGGACGCAGTCGTTGTCGGCCTCCGGGTCATGTCTAGCGTCCACTTAAATTTTTAAAAATATTTCCTTTGTCTTTCCTTTATCCATTCCTTCATATATCTTTTTATTCCACCATCTTTCTCAATCACTATGTCCTTTATTCCTTCTTTTTTCCCAGTTCTACTTGTTAAAACTTTTCTTAAATATTTTTAATATTCATTAGCCATTAAGGTCATATTTATTTGTTATGGCATTTTTAATTGTTACAATAAATTTTATCAGAATAAATGTTTTGCAATTTTTAATTTATTTTTTTTTTTTTTTTTAGTTTCCTTATTATTAATTGTAACCCTAACACAATAACCTTCTGTTCTTTTTCTCTCTTGACCTTAACTTCTTTTTTTTGTGTTAAAAAAATCGTTGAACACACTGAACACTCTGTACATTTCCGCCTACTGGGTAAACTCTGAGTGAAGCATCGGCTCTTGTGGCCTCTAACCTCCTGTCTTCAATGTGTGGCGATTTTTCAGGCGGCTGATTGGCAGCTCTGTCTGCCCCTCGACACAGCCTCCAGCGTCACAGACAGACGAGCGCAACGAGGAGTCCGCCGCCAGTGGCGACGAGGACCACGAAAACATGGAGATCTGCGTGGTCGAAGCTGACGACAAGATGGCCAAAGACGAAAGCGCGCTGGCCACTTCCGTTGAGATAGAGCACACCTGCGCAAGTGTGACGTCTGCTTCACCTGGCACAGGTAAGCGAGATTCCTTTCTGTTTCTATACTCATTGTTGTGGTTGTTGTTTTGTTGTTGCCTTGATTCATCCAAATATGAATTCATGCTTAGTGTGAAGATAATAGAAGAGACAGACTAGAATTTTATATTTATTGTACTAAAAGTGTGTTCTGACACTACAGACGAGGACCCGGAGACATCTAGTGTGGTTGCTCGAGGGCCGGACACGACGAATGACCAGCCCAAGCCTTGCGAGCCGTTACCGCATCCTCCTCCGCTGCCGTCGCTCAAGTCCGACACCGACTTGGACTCACCAGGTGGCACTGGCTGTCCATCCTTGAGGGTGTCACAGTTGGTGGATAGAAAGTCCGACTGTTTGCCCAGCGTCGTCCTGTCCCACACCGACAAAAGCGAGCAGAAGGAAGCCAGCGCGGACAGGAAAGGCGAATCACCCTTGGTGCTCAACCGAGAGAATCCAGACGCCACTTCCGGCAAGAGGGTGCTGACGGACAGAGTGGATGACAGTGCGGATCGGCGGCGTCCCCTCTCGCGAGATAGCAGAGGTCACGGCCGGTTCCGATACCGACGCCCGACTTCCGGTTCTGGCGGAAGTCCAGATTACAGTTTTGACGAGAAGGACAGAGGGGACAGTGCCGACGACAGGGAATCGGAGAGGAGCGACTCGGCCAGCGCTTTTCAGATGATCGAGGACAGCTGCAGATCCGGGTACGAGCGCTACTTCCACAAAGGCGTCGGTGGAGAACGCGGAGCAGTGACGTCACGGGGTTTGATGGTGGTGCCACCTGCAGTCGGGCACCCAATTTTCCCGTACCTCTGCCCTCCCGGCCTCTATTCAGGAGCCTCCTCGGGCCTTCCCCAGTTTCCTCTCAGCCCATTCATCTTCGCCGCGACGGGCGCCTCGCCGTTGGGCCCTCCCACACTTCCCATGTCTTACCTGGCAAGTGCAGGGCCGGAACTCTCTCACCTGCCTCCCTTGCCTCATGCGCCTTCGCCGGGGTCACTATTAGGAGGTGCCTTTCTAACTTCCTCCACCTGTTTTCACAAGGTTTGCACTCGCTGACGTCTTTCGCTCGTCACGGCAGGGCGACTCCTCCCCTAGGGAGCGTTGGAGGAGCAGAAAGAGAAGCCAGCAGTGGAGGGTCTGGACGAGGATCTGCAGTGGGCCGTAGCTCCGTGCCCCTCTCGCAGGCGGTTCCGTCTCACCCTCATCTGGCCATCCTACAAGGGGGACATAGCACATCTCCCACGTCTACCCGACAGTCCCCGTCTCAAGGGGGTCCTGTATTCTCCAGCAAATCACACATACCCCGCTACCGACCGTTTCCTCTTTCCTCCTCCTCTTCCCCAACAGCCTCCCCGTCCTTTTCGCCTTCCTTCCAGTCCGTTTTGTCTTCTGCTTCCCCCTTAGCAGTGCCACCTCGCCAGTTCTGACATCGCCCTCGACGGCCACCTCCTTGTCCACATCCTCGTCGAGTGGGTCCAGCTCAGGGCTAACAACGGTTCCCAGACTTCGAACTTCCGGGGTCAGTCATATTTCTCCTTCTTCCACCTCCGTCTTAAGCAGCAGCGGTCACCTACATCATGGCGATTCTGCCCGCTCTCGCAGCCCCCGTCCCGTCATCAGACCGAGTCCCATGTCTCGTGCAGGCCTGGGGGGTCACTTCCATGGCCTCTCAGCTTCCGGCAAAACTAACAGCGAGCTGAAGAATATCGAGCGCATGCTCAACGGCCTCGACCGAAGTCGTCGACTAAATAAGGAACAAAGAAGGTTGGTGGTTGAAGACGAATAGTTGCAATGTGTTGTCAAAACTGTCGTCTGCTGCCAGAAGATCGGGTGTTGATGTCAGAGTATTTATTGTTGAAAACAATGGCTGTCTAGCTGCGATACATCCGCTTGTTGACAGTTGGTCTGTCGAGGCCGTCAAACGAACTGATGTGACTGGAACATGCTTCACAAACATGTTTTCACGTGCCAAGATTTGAACATTTCAGACAACGGAAAATTTTGGGTGCCATCTTTAAACAGATCTCTGGGAGAAAAAAAAAACTATCCAAAAATGTGAGTGTTGGTTCCTCTCGGATTTGATGGCTGTAGACTGCTGTAGACATGTTTTTAAGAATCGTCAATCAAAGAACTACCTAGCTACCCTGGATGATGCTGCATTCGTGACCATTTACTTACCGAAGTGTTATTCAAGGATCCGAACTCTACATCTGTGATTTCTTTGTGTCAGCCGTTTTCTTTGAGGAGGTGTTTGTTCTTTGAGGTCAAAACAGTGTGCGGCGATCCTTTGACATCAAAGGACAGAAGACATTTGGGAGAAAAAAGTGATGGCAAGTAGCGGAGGACAATGATGGCGAACTTTATGTTCTATAAAGATTGTGGGACACACATATTAATGCTGTAAACATTTTTCTGTTCTTGACGAGACACGTTGTGTTTGATCGTCCGTTGAGCAGAGGAATTTTTTTAAATGTTTGCTTCTTTCTTTACCTCACATTGGAAATCTTCCCAATGCTTTAAAAAAAAAACTTTGCATGATAATCTCAAACCAGATCTTCACTGGACCTGGTGGGGCTCGTTATTTATGTGCCATAAAAAGATGTGTTTGAATTACATTGACTGCAGTGGGTGTTCGTTCCCTAACGAAAGATTTGGTTGTCGGGTGGGCGGGGAGGGTGTAAAGGATGGGTGGTGCGTGCGTTTTATGTTGGGTGTGTTTGTTCTATGAACAGTGTTCTCACACACCTGTGTAATCTGATGTCTGAATGCTTGGAAAGGGACATGAGAGAGACACCATAGAAAGTAAAATAAAATTTAATAAATTTTAAAAAAAAATCAAGATCAAGCAGAGTCTCGAACTGTGGTGTCACGAACCTTTCAAATGAAGGTAGCTTCTGTCATCTCAGTAAGTGCAGCAGCCCAGACAACTCACCACAGGTCTGGGTTGAATTCTGGGTGTGTGATCTCCAACTCTTGAGTCGTCTTTATACCAAACCAGGTGAATTCAAGAACAGTTGCTTATTTACTAGTGCAATTCTGTTTGTCCTTCCATCTCCATTTTTTTAAATCGTCAGCATGGCTTCTGTGCAATGATTGTCCTTGTTCCAAAGTCTGTCTACTGTCATACATTCGTGTGCCGAATGCTATCTTCGATGATTTCTGTGGCATGTCGGAAATACATCAGCGGTAATACATCAACAAAATAACGATTTCATCTCCCTCTTCATCAGTGATGACATTGTCGCATTTACATTCATTCTTCGTTTCCTTACTTTGGCATGACTGTCATCAGCAACAGACAAAAAACATTCTAAATCACAGTCATTTAATTTAATTTCATTAAACTTTTCAGAAAGACTTTCTCATCAGAAACATAAAGCGGGATGACGATCAAGAATCTCAAGTAACTGGCAAATCGTCTGAAAGCAGTGCCAATCACTTTTTTTTCCACTTTTCTGTTTTCTTTGAACCCGGTTCCGCTTTGAAACTAAAGTTTATTTTCAAAAAAATACTCACATGAAGAAATCGTCGATCACACTAAATGAATGATAGAATATGAATAAAAATAATCTTGAAAAATTATGATTTTGGATGATAAAGCGTAGGGTCTTGTAATAAAGTTGTGTTTTGTCAGGTCAATTAAGATTCTCTTAACTTTAAACCCGACAATAACATCTTATATTCGCTAAGAAAAAAAGCACAACAAGCCAAAATAATGTACATTGTTATTAATTTTCCGACATCATATCGAATTATTAACCCGGATTCGGCCCCATGTTCCTAACTGGTTTTTAGAAAAAATGTGTTTCCTGTTGAGAGTAAAACTTACAAAATATACTGTCATTTGGGAGGTGGTGATAAATATAATAGATGGCACCAAAAATAAAATTGCGAAAATAGATGTTTGATGGACAGCATGTCGAAAATTTTAGGTGGAGCAGCAAACAGGAAAATTCAAATAAACATTATTAACTGATATTAACTGTTTAACATTATATGAAGTCTATTTTTCAGACGGTCTTTCTGTGCTGGCTTTATCTTGTTTTTTGTTTTGGATTTGTTTGTTTATCTGGATATGCTTGTACCTTGGTTCTATCAACTTGAGATATTCCACGGAAAAGTCGTGTCTTGAAGGTTTGGTACAGCATTCGTGAAGCATTTATACTTACTGTTACCCAAAGCAAGCTAGGTAAGCCAGCTACCCGCAAACAGGTGAAAAATTAGAATTTGTGGACATTGAACCACCTAAATCTTTATCAGTCGGTAATTTACCTGAGGCTCTGTCCATGTCTTCATCCCATGTAGGATAAAATGTATATAAATTGTTCAACAGAACCGGAAAACAGAATACTGCTAGACCTAACAAATAAACTGGAATGATAAAGAACAGTTTTATATTTATTTATTTATTTATTTATACCATTTTGATTATATTTATAATCTGAGAGTAGCAAACGACATAAAAATAACAGAACGAAACATTACTTGGTGCTCTTCGGTTTGTTTTCGTTGGTCATCTTGTTCCGAATGAAAATAATGTTTTGTCGTAGAATAGTTGTTTGAGAAATATCTTCTGGGCAGAATAAATAATTCCGTCGAATCTTGTCTGATTTTTCGATTATTTTAAAGTTTCTAGTTTTAGTTAACTTTCCGCTTCACTTGATAGAGCTAAACAAACAAAACAGTCATTTTCGGGAATTTTTTTCAATTTCAATACCGGATCGGGAGTTACTTTGCTTGGGTGGAGCTAGTTTCTCACCCAATTCGGGGTACTTTTACCCATGGGTAAATTGTCGATATCCATGAATACGAGCCTTGGCACAGTTGCGTGGTTGAGTTGACGGGTGGATGAGCAAGCGAGCAAACGAACAAACGAGTGTAAAAAAGAAAAATAATCAGCATTGAAAGAGAGAAGAGCTGTACACATTTTCGCTGAAACAAGAAATTCAAATGTAAGAAAAATTATTTATTTTTCTCGTTCTCTGATTTCTTGTTATTCCATCAAAAAATTTGATGTTCTTTAATTTCAACAATACATTGTCAATGTGGTTCTGTTTCTCTAAAGTATTTATAAAAAAAAAAAAACTGAAATCCTTTCAAAGACCATTTTGTTAACCCCTCGTGTATAGTTTATGTATCGCTACACCTTGTACGAAATATTAATTAAATGTAAATAAATAAATTTAAAAAATTAAAAAAACTGGGATTTTTGCCGTGTGAGGGGATGTACTGCCATGAAGATGAAGGGTACTTGGCCTGCAAGGGTCACAGTGTAACATATGCTGCTTAAAATTGTGTGACTGTCTCTGTGGTTTGAGTTTAATGCCAACACGAGTGTAAGCATGGCGCCGAGCGAGCAGTTTGATGGAGACTGCCACGTAGACAGCGCCGTTGTATCGGCCATAAATGTCTGTTGAGGTACAGTCGTGCTAGTCACGGCGACAACTGCTCCACCACTCGTCTGGCAGTTCTTCTTCTTCTTCTCTTTTCCAGTTATTTTTTACTGCGTTATTTATTTTGGCGAACTGTTCTTACTTTGTCAGTTAGAATTAAAGTATGATGACTTGAATGTGAGGATTTGGGTGAACTTGTTTTTTATTGTGTTCATTGTGTGTAGGAGGCTTTATGTGAGGTTTGTGATGTTCACACTCCTTTTTACTCTTTCTTATCTCTCTCTCTAGCTCACACACACACACATCTTTTGCTCTCTCTCGTCTCTCACACTCTCTTGTATTTCTCTCTCTCTCTCTCACACATCCACAGTATACAATGTTGGGTGTAAGAAGAAGAGACTCAGGACATATTAAACACCGAATGATGTACATTGAATAGATATACACTTATCATATTCAAGAAACCGTCTTAATAAGGCTAATGTCAGGTATCATTCAGTTATTCATTCATTCTCTGTGTCCTTTCATCTGTCTGTGCCTCCTGCTGCTTCAGTCATTTATTTCTTTCTTTCTCTCTTTCCACACACACAAACATACTTTTTTCCCTTAAAGTAAATCAGTCTTTAATTTTTCTTTAAAGCCTATGGTCCTGCATGTGGTAGATGCCATCCATCTTTATCAAGGAAATTAAGATTTGGGGACCCGAAGGCTATTAATACAACTGTGCTGTGCGGCCAGTCGGAAAACAAAGGGGAGTAATGACGGAGATAATGTCAGGTGGGGTGTCGATAGCGCCACCTATCAATCATATGTTCATTAAACAGAAAGATGAGAAAATGGCTTGAGAAAATATGAACTCCAAGATCACTGATTTTCTTTCTTTTTTTTTTTCTTTCTTTTTTTCTTTTTTTTTTTTTTTTTTTTTTTTTTTTTTTTTTTTTTTTGGACTGGCGTGTTTACTGATAGCCATTTGTCTTCCTGGATTTATATTTCCTCAGAAGTGCGTACTGTTAGTTACTAGATGCATGTAAATATCGAAGATAATGAAACATATTATTCGTGGGTTTTATTTATTATTATTATTCGTAATTCCTCTCACACTTGAGAGCACAGTGACGAAGGTTGACTCATCCAGTTTTTTTTTCCTGTCACTGTTAATGTTTTCTTTTTTTTTGAAATAATAACATCCTGTCTGTAGATTGTATCGCCCACTTCAAACGTTCAGGCGAGATTTTTAAAAAATCAAAAGCAAACGATGAAAGTGTTTGTGATCTTGAAGATAAAGTTTGAATACAAAAAGAATGTGCAGTATAGCTCCCCAGGATGTATCAGTGACAATGACAGAGTAATGACTGACAGTGACAGTAACAAGTCTTGCGGATATTTTACACCCCAAGACCTTTTCAATAATTTAATCACTCGTTCACTCTCCACACATAAACTAATAATATCAAGCAAATAAGTAATATTGAGCATGAAGAAATATCATCCAGAAAAGACAGTGACATCAAGAAAAGCAATACTATCAATGTGAAATGAGAAAATGAATACAAATCGGCCAGAGAGTCGGCTGAATGTAAAACTAAAACCTGTCGAAGATGGTGTGTCTGGTCCACCGACAGGTTACTCGGACAATCCATCTCTTCGTCGACAATACTGCCGTGCACATTAAATCCTGTGTGTTTATCTCTTAAGGTCCTTCCAAAAGGGACAGACATCAGCAAAGAACAAAGTAATGCTGAACACTGATGGGGAAGGGAAACTAGAGATCCATTTAAATGGTGTGAAACATGAGGAGGCACAAAGTTTCCAGCAGCAAGGAGCTATTCTCTCTATGAATGCCAATTGCGTGGTGGACATTCGCCAAGAACAACAGCAGCGACAGCAATGGCGAGGCAGGCAAGATCTTGGACAGCAAGACTTTAAGCTTCGAAAACGAAATTCAACTTATACGAGTCCCTGGTCGTTCCCATCCTATTGTACGTCTGCAAAACATGGACCCTGTTGACTGAAAGAGAGAGATTCAGGCCAAAAGAAAATGCTTTCGGAGACTATTCCCAATCTATTACAGATAATAAATGAATTAGTTCGCAATGCGGTCGCAGTCCTGGTTGGTCCTCACGAACCTCTTCTCACCACCATCGAGCGGCGAAAACATTTTTTCGTGAATCTCACACTACCCAAGACAGTCCTCCAGAGATAGGGGTAGGAGACATCGAAGGGTCAAACAGAAAAAGTGTTGATTGACTAACATTAATGAATGGACAGTCATCAAATGGATGACCTGCTGAAAGGGAGCAGAATAAACCCTATTGCTGTCTTATCTTGGTCTCCCCTCCTCCCACGACTGGTCGCAGTTAAGAGAGAGAAAGAATGAGAATATGTAACAAATATAACACAAAATAACCAGATGCAAGAAATATTTCAGGAAACTCCTGGGCCTAAAATCCAAAATGAACTTAGTTTCCTCTAAGAGCAAAAACGCCGCAGACGCTGCTGTCGTCAAGTGAGAAAACAAAAAGATGGAGAAGTGAATAAGAGAGACAGAGAGAGGGGGCGACCTTGTATAAATGACACCGGATTTCGCGGTCCAACCCAACAGTACAATTGAGACCAAAGGCAACAAATCTCGTTATTCATCCTGCGGAGGGCCAAGGGAGGGGAAGTAGGTGTCGTCAGTCAGTTTAAAGTCGCGCCAAGTCACCTTGGTGGGGTTGACGTCGATGGCGTTTAGGTGGAGGTACGCAGACCCCACAACCGCAATAGCCAGCCGGAACCGCGCTGAAGTGCAGATGGTTACGAGGACAAAGGATGAGGGAAGTAAAGGAACAGATGATTTTTTTTTTCTTTCCTTAATTTCAGCAATTCTCATTTAAAAGTTTAGTAATTGTTTCTAAGAGGGTTTCATACAGAGTTTATGAACACAGAGATTTTAAAAACTTGACACATCATTAGTTCTAACTAAAAATTTCATTCATCGTCTGAGGATGATCTTTTCATCTTCTTAATGATCAAATATTTATGTTTCTTCCAACATGAGCTTGTTTTATGAGGAGCAAATTAAATATTTACGATTAAAGGTCTGTTTCATAAAGTGTACAGAAAATAAATAGCTAAACAAAATAATAACAGTTTAAAAATCAATAATAATAATAATAATAATAATAATAATAATAATAATAATAATAATAATAATAATAATAATAATAATAATAATAATAATAATAATAATAATCAAATTTGACTAAAATGGTGGAAATCTTGTGTATCAAAGAAACGTTTCCTCCATGCCCAAATGTTCTAGTTCTCTTCTAAAAGAAATTGAATTTTTTTTTAATGCGACCTAAAACGTAAATAGCTGTATTAATACAACATTTTGCCATGGTTTGAATTTCATAAATGCATACTCTCCTCACCCTCAGACTGGAAAAGCCTGATATAAAATATCATTCTTAATAAAATATGTGTTAGCTGTGTTCATATTACCACCACATCTAGCGATAATACAGGAAATATGTGACAGATAAGAGAGGCGGCCAGACAGGTAATGAGAAACCAAAAATAAAAAGACAACCAAACAAGCAATAAGAGATGGCAAGAGAGATAACTGCTCGGCAGTGAGAGACTGACAAGAGATACCACCAGGGTGTGAGGGTCAGAGAAGAGATGTGAGTGTAGGACGGATGCAACACGGCGACTGAGAGCCTCTTGGGGGACTTTTTTCATCTTCGACACACCATCGTAAGTTCTTGCCTGTCTGAGTACAACATTCACGAATGTTCCAGACATTTGTACGGTGCCAGACTCCACCCTAGCAACTCATTTTATCAGACATTCTCTCAGTTTGAACTCAACGGTCTAAACTCCCATGGTTCCACAAAATAAAATGTCCACGACCTCTATGGAGTCGGCAAGATATTCTAACAGCTGGTCAGTTATGGGGTCGGGGGAAATGGATAACCCACGTAAATCCATCGACTCTTTTTTTCCCCGGTACCACACAAAACCACGCATGCGCAAAGGGAGGATAACTCCACACGTCTGAGTGTTCGAGTCAGGATCGGCTGCAGAAATTTGAGGGAATCATTATTAGATTTTCATCACTGGCGGTTTTATCTGTGACCTCGGTGTTTGCTGAGCACGGGCATCGTATTTCTGCTGCCTCGGCATCGGCCCGCCTGTCCGCGTCAGCGAGTTGCCGGCCCTTGTTACCCCAAGAGAGGAAACGGGAGAAAGGTTAAACACGTGACTGTTGACGTTGGGCCCGACCTCGGTGAGGAAAGTTTTGCGTTCTAATAAACAGGGTGATGGAAGTGGATTTTGGCGTTTCTCTGAAAATGGGATCTCGTGTTTGTTCGCGAGAAATAACGCTAAACGGGACAGTGGTCGCCAAATTCCAGTTTTCGGTATCGCCGGATCTGTCGGCTGCTACGGCCTCCAGAGTTTTCGTTTCCCTGACAGAGGGAGTAGGTGAAGGTGGTAAAGGACACGAGAGAGAAAGATTGAGAAAGAGAGACAAAGACTTACATGAATGATGCACAAGCACCTACACAGGTATCACAGACGTTTACACATATACAAATTTATGCATAGAGGCGCAAACAGACAGACAAACGAGCGGATGGACAATGACGGGCGTACCAGTAAGTGGACAGACAGACATTGACAAAGGGATGTACTGAGAAAGACGAATGAAAAGACAGGCAGACAAGCAGAGCAATAAAAAGAACAGTTAAACGTGTCACCCTGCACTACATCTGACTGAGAATGAACTGTGTCTCGAGTTGGTGAGCGGATCTCATAGTTCAGAAACCAGTAGCTTCTTCTTTGGCCTTTTGTGTTTGGTAACACTTTGCGTGATTAGTAGGTTCGATTAATTGATCTTTCAATGAAAACTTTGTAATGTCTTGATTGCCGCTCTGTTGAGACGACGTCGACGATGATGATGACGAAGAAAAAGACTGAAAGACGACGAGTCTACCGATTCCCACATACTTATAATTCTGTGACTTGTTTAACAGATAACTTATGTCTCTGCACATGAACCATGTTTATTCTTCCCAAGTCGGCGTAAACATACAACACAAGTTTTCTCCCTCCTCCTCCTCCTCCTCCTCTTCCTCCCCTCCTCCTCCTCGCGAAAGCTCGACTCACCCCCCTACCCTTACAGAAAATACGCCTGGGGTGATTAAACAGACAACAGGTGGAGAGAGAGAGAAGAGTAAGGGTTAGAGAAACTGTCAGGAGACCACCAAGTTTCGGGTAGATCCGCAGGGATCCGGGATCTGCACCACAGGAGCCATATTTGCCACGCGGTGTGAAGCGCAACGCCGCGGTCTGATGCGCACGCGCACCACTTTGACAATTATTATCCACCGAGCGATCGCGCCTCGACGTGCGTGTGACCCCCGGGGACCTGTTGGAGGTGCGCGTGAAGATCAAAAGGTGGGCGCGGGTAGGGCGACGTGTCATAAACTGCAGCCCATGGACGACGCACAGCTGGTGCACGAGGACCGCCGAGGAGCAGCCCCCGCCACCCGGGTCTGCGTGCATTTGCAAGTGTCCTCGTTTTTTTGTCGCCTTGTTGATCACTCCGACAAGTTAAAGCTGTAGTTTATATTTTTGAACGGGTGTGTTGGGTGGGGGAAGGGTGAGGTTGGGGAAGAATGGACTTAATTGATTCTCTACATGCGTCACCGCTTCTTTAATTTTGAGATGAATGAGAAGGCTCAGATAAAGTTGACAAACCAAACCTCAAGCTATAGTAGATGAAACAGATGAATGCGAGAAAGACATGCGTGATAATCCATGCTTAAAATTAATAAACCTAATAAATTAACAAACAACTTCTCAGCAAGGGGACGAAACAAAGTATGCAGAGTTGTGGTAGCTCTCGTATTGTCTCGTGTATGAATGGTGTTTGTGTTTGACGTCTTGTGTGCGTCATTTGTTTCACGTCATTTGAAGTAGAAAAAGACGTCATGTATAAAAGAAAATGACGTCATTTATAAGAGAAAAATGCGTCATATATACGAAAATCTTTCTAATGACCAAGTGAGCGGGAGACAAAAAACAACGATCTTCGTCCGCCATCTTCTTTATATTTCTCAAAGTGCCTCTTCGATTCGATTCATCTACAAATCTCTTCATCCTCATCGTCATCTGCCAGGAGGAACTAACTCTCCAGCGTTGTGTTGTGTATGCAAGGTAAGTATACGTTCGCCTTATTACACACTGTTGCACATTTTCCCCAGTTTCTTGTCTCGATACACCAGCTGCGGTAGACGTCAAAAGAAAACATGATGCTGGAGGACCCGCCGTTTTACGACTGCCTTCGTGTTATCCCCTTTTCTGGACGATTGACATCAAAGAGGATGAAACAGGACTCGGACAGGTAGCCGACAAAGCTCCCACCCGAGACGCTTCACGCCGAGCGGCCCCCGGGTGGATACAAAGAGGCGAGGTACAGGCCAAAGTTACGATGTCATCGATGCATGTGTGACACAGGATCCTGCGCCGCACTTTATTAGCCGTCACTTGAGGGCGACAAACGCTGCATCACGGGTGTTGCTGTCTGAAGTGATCGTTCCTGCTGCGAACAAAATAGATTGAGGATGTGTGTGTGTGTGTGTGCGGAGATGCATTCGTACCCTAAAGGTAGGTGTGGTGTATATGTGTGCTGTCATGTATATATATGTATATGAAGTGTATGTTCGTGGCTATTTTTCTTTTGTCTGAGTGACAAAGAATGTAGAAGGGAGAAAGACAGACAGACAGACAAACAGAAAATTATCTATGAACCTATCTTTGTCATAAAAGCGGTTGCAGGTTGGAGTGTTCAGGTGAACCTGCTATCTAAAGTACCCATTGCCCTCAACAGTTTTGTTGGTGACCCCAAGAAAGCTTTTGAACGAGTCGAAAGGGTTCTTATTTATATTATTTATTTATTAGCCTCCTATTTCTCAAGCTGAACGCCAGCACGCATTGCAGCAGGTTAAAGACACACTGGAGCCCTAATTATAAAGAGTAGTTTGGATGCCAGCAACAACATCAAATGGATGGACATTAATATTTCATATTCGCAGGCAATCACCATCCATTTTTAAACGTTTTTCATAAAGTATTTTTGCAGCAGATGATATATTTTCAGCAAGTTAAAAAAAAAAAAACCAACCAAACAAACGAGTAGACAACACAGCAAGAATTCATGTAAAAGACCCGTACAGCAATTCTAAAATATTTTCCCGCTTACCTGAAATGATAACTGAGATTGCCTGGAAAAAGTAGAAAGGATAATTAAGGTAATAATGGAACTAACGCACAATCTAGATTCGAAAAGCAGGAACAAAAGCCAGAAATGGTTTGGAAACCAGTAGAAATGTTCCTGCTGACTGTCAACTGAGGGCTCTACCGTGGCTTTAACACGTTGTATTGGAGGAGAGGAGGATCAGACCCAGGCTGTATCTTGTGTTGTGTGTACAGGCCGCAGTGCCACTCGTTTTTCTGTCATCGTTGGAGACTCCCCATGCTCAAGAACTTTAACCTTTTCAGTGTCGACACTGTCCACCTGCTCATGTTTACACTGATTGTTGTGTTTGTTATAATAAACCGGCGACCGTAAGTCATTCCTATTCTGACAGTGGCGCCGGAAGAAAAAGCAATGATGAGTGTTGTAACACAAAGATGTGAAAGGTTTTTAACAATACACATGCGTTCAGGAAGCTGTATATAATACATGCTTGTGTACACAGAATATGTTATCTATCTTCAATAAGCACCCTGTCCGCTGTTCTGGTTCAAAGTAAACATCTCATGGATGTTATACATCAAGCTATATTTCCAGCTGCAATGAGATCAGAGAAGATCACATGCTCTGCAGTTTGTGTCTATGTAGATATATCGTATGGATATAGAGAGATGGATCGCTGACAGCCCCATTCAACACCCAGTCAGCGATTTCTGTGAAAAACTGCGAGTGAGAAAATTATCTATAAGCTAGTGCTAACACGAAGCTATCTATAAACTAGTGCTAACACTGGGGCTGGAGCAGGCGTGGAGGGTCGGCTATCCAGCCTATGGAAACCTTTAGCATTAAAAAATTTGACAGTTCACTTTTTTTCATTTTACCTGAAGCCTCTGTTATCCCCACTATTTTTATTTTTTATTTATTTATTTTATTTATTTATTTTATTATTATTTTTTTATTTATTTTTTTTTTTTGCTGTGTCCTCGCTAAAGTGTACGCTTAACCGTTTTGAGAAAATAAATATGGCTGCCACCTTTTTAACAAACAATTCGTGTCTGAGTTGCTACTTCGTTTTATTATTATTATTGTTCCCCTATCCAGTGTCACTGCTTATTTCCCACCCTACTCTCACCCTTTCCCCCTCCCCCCACACACATACACAGGAGAGAGAGAGAGACCGATGGTGAGACTGGAGGAGATTAAAGTAGTGTGTGAAGAGAAGTGTGAAATTAGCAGCACCACATCAGCGAGCGCCCCCTGCCGGGCTTTGAGCTGCAAGTGAAGTGAGCTACCTGACTTCGGATGAAAACACACTTTCAGCCCCGAGTTCCGCCGTCCGTGCATTATCTTCCTTTCTTCCTTTCGTAAATTTGTTTTTGAAAGTCTAATGTCAACACGCAAGTGTTTTCATTAAAGCTGTCTGGCCGTTAGAGGTGCGTTTTGCGCCGCGGTGGCTGCGGCCAGGAGGGTTCTTGGGTGCTAACAGGGAGGACAAGGGGAGGGGGAAGGGGTTGGGGCCGTTTCCTCCATTCAGGGAGGCGAGACAGACGAGGGCCATTGACACCGGAGATGCTGCGTATTGTTAGAACCTGTGACTCGGTGGTAATTGGACTTCAGTCATAAGCTGATGAGTCTTTTTACCTTTGAAAATGAGCCTGTCGCTTCCCAAGCGCGCCCCTGTTGGCCGCCGTCTTCGCTGGTCGAGAGAGGGCGCTCGGTACGCCGGGAGAGTCGTGCCGGTAAGGTTTCACCTGTACCTGAAGTGCATTCTCACATTCATACTCTGTCAAGTAGGTTTAGATAAATGAGACAAATAGACGGGCAACAAAAAAAAATTTAAAAAAACCTGAACTCTTAATTACACGTTTGGATCCGAACCTCAAAAGACCTTTTACAGAGACAAAACATGTCCAATTTTATCGAGAAAATGTTGTGCCTCAGATCTCACAGAAATTAACACTCGCAGCAATTTAATGAGTTTTACAGCTTATTTTTTACAGTTGAAATTACAGAGTTCTCTAGCAACGTGTCTTACCGTTTTAACAATGGGAATGACGAGTATATAGCAGCTCGAAGGAGTTATTGTCTTGATTAAGGTTCCTTCGATACACATGTGTATGTCAACGTGTAAACACACACATGTACAATGATTGTACAGCATGGAAGTCATGAGCTATGATAAAGATATATATATAAAGATCTGGTTATTTACTGTTGTAAAAACAAACGCCGCAAGTTTCCATCATGCGGCACTTTCATATCGTGGACAAAGGACAGAGCAAACAACAAAAACTAATTCCTCTCATCGTACAGCGTCCCAGACCTAATCCCTTGTTGGCAGACAACTCCCAGGCGCGGAAGAGTGAAAAGGGACAGAACTCACACAAGGGCGACAACGCGGGTCCGGCTCCAAAGCTTGGGTCTACACCGACTGGTCGCCGAGGGCTGACCCACAGGGATGCTGCGTTTGACCAAGCCCCGGGGCCCTTGGCGTAAGATGTTACACTCCTCCAACACCGCCGGCGCCCGGTCGGCGCAGGTAGGAGTGAAAAGTTAGAGAGTAAACGTTTGCTTTCACACCGGGCTTGGGGTTTGAACAGATCTTTACCTCTCTCTCTCTCCTCCACACAACCTCTTTACCTCTTATCCATCCGCCATCCATACAGTGCTGCTGATGTTCTTGGCTTTCATCTAGGTCTAAAACAGGTTCGCTTGGTGTGTGTTGGAGGGGATGAGGGTATAAAGTCCACAGGAAAGGGTTAAATGTCATTCGAAAGTGCAGACGATAGGTCGGCATGTTGATTGGAACTTCAATGTGGATTACATGGAATGTTCAAACTGTAGGAAATGGCTAAAATATCCAGGAGAATTACAAGGTTGGATTTAAAAAAAAAAACAAAAAAAAACAGTTCGACCTGATGACCGCGTGTGTGTGTGTGTGAGAGAGAGAAGAATAAATTGTTATGCATGTGTACATACATATCTTAACTCATCATCATTGATATGTATGGCGAGGGTTGCTTCACTCCTGATCAAGAGAAATTATTTCCTTAGCAACTGGTCATAAGGCACATACATCTATGTTCTAAGCGGCCTTCATCTCTCTCTCTCTATATATAGTCGTTGCCCAGGTTTTTTTTTTATCTTTCGCTCTCTCTCTCACACACACACACACTAAAACGCACGAGTCCAAGCTCTGTAGCAGCAGACTGTAGACACACGATGCTCAGCAGTTAGGCTCCTCGTGCAGGTTTGTTTGTGTTTGACCTACACCTACATTTACTCACTTGTCTGGCCTACCGTCCGTAGTTTTGACACCTTCTCCACACTAAGGTGAGGCTGGCCAACACCTGACTTGGCAAAAGACACTCGGATCTAAAGACATCCGCCACCTTCCCTGACTGCCTGGCCTACCTGGAATGCCTGTATACAACCTCACCCTCCCTCCCGCCATCCTTACACTCAACCACGTGACGTTCCTGTCGTCTGCCTCCAATTGCACGTCAAGCCCGCATCCGTTGAGTCAGAAACCTAAGTCTGAAATAACAAGTAACGTCGAACAAAATAAGAAACATGCCACGTTGATAAGACGACACGATGAAAAAATGCTGGAGAAGAGAAAAACGGGGTGTTGGAATTTTTTTTAAAAAAGATATATTGAAGAAATGAAATATGTAATGGTAAACTGAAATATGTCAAAAATGAATCATGTAATGTTGAAATGAAACAAGAAAATTCGAAGATAAAACACGTCTATGAAATAAAGCAAAGATGTTGAAGAAAAGAAAGATGTAATGTTGCTAAAATGAAACCTGACATGTTAAAGAAGACAAACACACAACATCGAAGACATGAAACAAGTAATGAAAGAAAAAAAAAAGAAATGGGATGCAGGACATGTAATAGTGAGGATGGTCAAAGCGTAATCGTGGTAATCTCTGTCTAGAAGTTTCACGTAAGTTAATTTAGCCCCCACCCCCTACCCCCAGCTTGATAACAAGATGGCCTCCCGGTAATTAAACATTCGTTGAAAGTTCCTGACGTGATGCTCCTGTCGGTGACCTACTGACGACGCTACACCTCGCAGGTATAAAAAGTCCGTTGGTAATGTTC
This sequence comes from Pomacea canaliculata, assembly GCF_003073045.1. NCBI lineage: Eukaryota > Metazoa > Mollusca > Gastropoda > Architaenioglossa > Ampullariidae > Pomacea > Pomacea canaliculata. Next base: position 27,853,042 of record NC_037593.1, read on the forward strand.
AACGACCGTAAGCCAGGAAATGAAATCCTAGACCAGCCATAAACTTTCTCACTGGCTAGAGGGTCGGGTGTACCACACAACAGTCTTCAAAGAAACTCAGAGAAACTCAGCAGTGTCCCTCGGCGACCATCATTGCCGCAAACCTGTCCTCCTTACACGACAAACTACCCCTCTCACCACTCACCTCTCCCCCTCCACACACACACATATACAACTGTTCACCACGCTTGTCCGTAGCTGTACTCGTCGCTGCGGCTACGGATGCGGATTGCCCGCGAGTCACGTGTCGTGGTCGATGGCGCCAGGAATAAAGAATCGCCATGTTTGCGCCGACCGGAAGTGGCCGCTGTTGGCCGGTGGCGACATGACCAAGTAGATACAGAGCTGAAGCCGGATGCATGGGAGCGCATTCTCAAAGATGGCGATGTTTGTATATTGTGAGGCGGTGCATTGCCCTGCCACCTCACCCCTCACCCTCACCCCTCACCCTTCCCTTGCTTGCCGGTGTCCCTCCCTCCAAGGTTTATGACATATTCAAGGGCTGGCTTTATCTTTCGTTGATCAAACACTTACGACTTCTGTATGCTTCTCTTTTTGTGAAAGTGCTACAAACCTTTTTTCCTATTCCAATCATGTCTTTGCCATCGATCCAGTCCAGTGGCGCTGCGATCGCGCGAGCTGTTTTACTTTGACTACAAAAGGATCCTTTTTTCTCTTTGATTTAATTTCAAAGGGATCCTTTTTCCTCTTTGACAGCAAAGGAGTTTTGCTGACGGCGCTGTTATTTTCTTTGTTGTTAGCTTTTGTATCTCGCTGAGCCTCGTGCTAAGGTGTCAGGAACTGAGAGATAACAAAAACTGGGAACGAGGTTTAAACGGTGTCTGGGAGGGAGCCTGGGGCAGCTTTTGTTGTTGGGATACGGAGGAAGAGATATGTACTGAACTAAATTCAAGAAAATTATTGTCAGGAAGAATTCATTGTGAGAATGTGTGTGCTGTCTGTCTGCATGTGTTTTATTTCTTTGTCCTTCCCTCGCGTTCGCACGTTTAACTATAAATATCTGCTGCAGAGACAAAGAACGAGAGCTTTTGGTTGTGATGAAATGATTCAAAATATCCAGCATCCAGCTGGATCCATTTGTGTACTTTTTTGTGTTTCTTGCTGGTAATACTGTTCAGTCTTTCCATCAATCAAAATATCGAATCTGTGTCACTAGAGAACGATATTTTTGTGCCCTTCTGAACCACTGAACCGTGATAGTAGTACTTTATTTTATACTTTTTAAAATTAAAGATGAAGTACGTAAATTTTGTCTGGTGCAAATAATTTTTTTCTTGATATTTACAAAAAAAAAATTCTTCATCCACATTCAAGTGTTAAAGCTACAAAAAAATTAAACAAAAATATAAATTTCTTTAAATCCTGCAAGTTTCATGTGATGAACATTTGAGTCAGATGTCGGCTTCTACAAAACTACTCTTGAGAATGTTGTTGCCATTGAGTTGCTGTGCAGTTAAATGTTCTTCATGGACAGAGAAAGATCCGTATGTCCTTCTTCCTCCAAACGAAGGTGAAAAAGGTGAAACCACGTCCACGGTTACTCAACGAACACGAGTTAACGATCTAACTATAACTGTTCTCTTTCCCATGTTTATCTTTATGTTCATATTCATACACTGTAACTTCTAGCGATCATTGTGTGTATGTGACCGTTTAACAGACCGTTAATAAGTCTCAGATTCCCTATTGGCTGAAGGCTTGACAATGAAGACGTATCCAGGTACAATCTTGACGTCTGTGTTGTTGACCTCCTTCTGTGTGTGGTAAGACCAGCGCTTAGAGAAGAGAAGTGGGTAAGATTATATTTACCGTGGTTTGTTGTTATAAACAAAAAAGTTGTTGACTGTAGCAGACTTTTAACAACAGCCGTTAGAACCAACGAACCATTGAGAAAAAGTTCGCGCGCCCTCCAACTGTAGTCGAAGCTTTTGTCCACCGAGAAGACGAGGCCGGACGCAAGTCTTAGCGGGTAGTTCAACCCTTTCTTTCTAATCTTTTTTCTTTTTTTTTTCTTTTTTTTTTTTTTTTTTTTTTTTTTTGCAGACACACACAAGGGAACCAACAACCGCGATCACTGATATCAGATAGAGATTTTTTTCAAAATTCGCTTTGGGATGCGAAAAATACCAGGAGTATTAACGTTAAAGACCTACCCGATTCTGGGAGGTAGAGAAAATATAAATATATTCGAAACATTTTAGCGCCGAAAAGCATGTTTGTGACTAGATGATCTCACCGTGCAAGACAAACCTGGATGGATAAATCCAGCGATAATCTTTCAACCCCTGAGTCCATTCCAACCACGAAACATCCTCTACCCACCACCCACCTTCTCCTCCACCCCGATTTGCTCTTCCTTGTGGTCTCGGGTTCACGGTGGGTCTGGTCAGCGACATTGCAGTAGGTGTCGTCTTTGATCACTAATGCCGACAGTCCTCAAATTACCGAGGGTAAACTTGACTACGCCTCGGTCCTTTTGATGTAGTAGCGACTTTGTCGCCAGGTCCCTCCTGAGACCCTCCGTAGCCGCCTTACGTATTAACTTCGATGAACTCCTCTTGGTCACGAACCCTATTAGCCTCCAAAATTGCATGACCTTCTTGAGATCAAACCAGACTCCTCTTCCCGTCCATCATAATTTTTTTTTTCTTTCGGCGACAAACTCTGTAAAGCAGATACTTCTGTCAATGTAGATGAAGGCTCTGCTACCGTTGGAAGGTAGAGTGGTCTCTCCTTTGACTCCACCTCGATGACAATAGCGGGGAGAAGCAAACACTATGTTATCGACGTGGGGTCCTTGACCTTCCAGGTCATAATGCCACAGGACAGGTGAAAGGACAGCGGGTCGCTTGTTGTCTTTGATCTGACCGCTCGCCGCCTCTGGCCCTGTTCCTCGACACGTCTGGTGGCATTGATGTTATTGCTAGAATGTTGACACCACTGCCGCAATGTTTACATGACTGTCAGAATGTTTACACTCTGGCTAGAACAGGTACATTATTTTCGTATTGCTTAGTTTACCACCCGAATGGAAATATTATTTTTTAGACTGTGACTTCACTTGCACATCCTAATCTTCTGTTGGTGGCCATTTTGGCAGCAAGACACTTTTATATAAGAAACTAATTTCTGCTGGGTCAGTTCTTATGACCAATTAGCTGCATACAATAAACATTTTATCAGTTTCTAACTTACAAGATGTTCAGCTGTTTAGTTTTCTAATTGTTTAAATTTTACATAATTGTTAAGATGTTTGGCAATTGAGGATAGTTGACGTCCTCTCCTCTCCACCCTGTACAAAGGGCAGCTCGACCACCGAGGGGAGGTCACCCACTTCCCTCACACAACTGCCTGCAGCCTGAGGACGAACAAACAAGGTTTCACCGCCAAAGGGAGGAAAAGCCTACGTCACGACGCCAACAAGAAAGTGAAGCTCTGTTACCTCCGGCGATCTTATATCTGTTGTGTTCTGCTCTTGACCTCTGCTCTCTGACACACGTCGAACTTACTGACCTTTTAACTAGTTTTTGGCGAGTCCCGTAGTTTCCAGCGATACAGTCGGACGCGCATGAGACTAATTACGGTTTTGACCACTGTTCTTCAAGTTCGTGGACACTTCCAATTTCTCTCATCATCATCGCCACTACTTTACTTGGCAATGAGCTCAACGCGACTGGACCAAAAGGATAAAAAAGCAACAACAGTAGAACAGGTTGCAATCTAATAAATCACGCGAGAGAGAGAGAGGGGAAAAGACGAGGAAATAATCAAGTGTCACCAGCTGCAGGATGTCTTCACAGAAGCTTGGAAGATGGTCACTGTGCGAGGCGATTGATGGAAGACATTACAGACACTGATGAGCTGAACCATATTGTCAATGGCGACGACTCCTGTCGTTTATTGCAAAGCGTACTCTCGGCGATTATACGATCTTAAGCCGTTATCTTTCTCATCGTTCTTTCTTTAGTTTTCAATTGACAATGACGACGGCACGGATACCACTCAGCGGCTTTGGTTCTGCTCGAGCGCAAACCTTCACCTGACGCCATTTCCGACGAAGGACGTCATTGCGAGGGTTTTCTTCTGGGAAGTTATTTATAACCATCTCCTCCCACTCACCCCTATCAAGTTGTAGGCATTGGTCATGTTTTTGAGGTTTGTGTAAAGTGGTCAGCTGTTCGAAGGCTAAACAAAATATAGGGGATGGGTGCGTGCAGGTCAGTCCTGGAATCTTTGTACATTCGCTCGATCGGAGGGAAGGATGCTTAAAAGATGGCTTACCCAAGCTGACTCTAAAGAAAACTTTTTACTGAGTGAAAGACGCCAGTTTCGTATAGTCGAAATTTTTTAAGCTATAGTCTGCATCTCCATGAAATGTAAGAGTTCGTGACGCATTGTTCGTGAGGATAGTCAAACGCCATAAAAAAATCAGGTGGGGTGGGTGGTAGAGATCGCAGCGATAGTGGAAGGGAGGAGATACAAACTGCAGACAGTGGGCGGCATCCACAAGCACCAAAGGGCAGAAACCTCTCGTCCTGTCCAAGAAAAGACGAGCGAACATCTGCGGAACTTCCTCCTTCCCATCATCCCTTTCGTCTCGCTGCGAAGACGAGAGGCGCAGACGGGCAGGCCCAAAATCCAAGGGCAGGCAACAAACAAGTGCTCGTCTTTGGTGGCAAAAAGGGAAGTGCGAGATTGGGTTCACCTAAGGCAGGAGTTACCGGTCCCTGCTACTCGTGGCGCCAGCAGGAAAATACCCCTGGCGCCCTCTGGTGAGGTGTAAAGTAAACTCGCTAATTCCATCAGAAGGGGAAGCTATTGCAGCCGGGTGTTGGCATTCCTCCTGTCTCCCGTTTTACACCTCTGTTCCCCGTGCGTAATTCCTCCTGCATCGTCCTGCACTCCCTCCCTCGCTCTTTTGCGCCAGATTCTCTCCCACTATCCTCCCACCCACACATACACACACGCACACACACGCACGCACTCCTCCTACAGCCTCCGGTTCCACACACGCATGCGCAGCCAGGCGGCGCCCTATTTAGCGACTGGGCAAAAATGGAAGGAGCGTAATTGCTTAGCGTGATTTAAACCTGTAAACAAGAGGCATTTCTCTGGCTCGGAAAGTTGACTTTGCAAGAGCACAGTTATCAGACAAGCTTGTCTGGGATCTTACCGTTTCTGCAATAAACATGTATCGGCGTGATGAATGTACTACTCGGAGGCAGCCCCAGACCTCTTGCACCGCGCCCCTAGTCTGTTGTTGTGTCTTCGCCGACCACCGGATGCCCACCCCGCCACCCCATCCCCACTTCACTACCCCATCCCTTCACTACCCCATCCCCACCCTTCCACCCTATCCCCACTCCATCCCCACCCCATCCCCACAAAAAACCTCCGCAAGAAGTAGCAAAGGGGAGAGCATCCGCGACTTAGCCGAGGAAGACCCGGTGGGGGTTAATGTTCGTTAATTCTAGTTGAAGGGTGGTTTAACGTGACAAACTGCGGAGGCACCGAGCTTTGATTTGATTCGTGTTCGGCTGATAGTCGGCGGGCTTCGCAGCCTAACTGCGGCTCGTCAGGATGCACTTGAATCCGTTTGGTTTCGAGCCAGACTGCATTAGATTTCAGTCGTTGGTTGGTGAAAAACTTGGGAAACGAGCTGTGATGTCGTTTGGCCTTTAAATCACGTCTTGTAAATATGTCGGACAGTCGCGACTGCTTAGCGATGATGGCGATAATAAAAGGTGGGTACGTGGTGATGTTATGGGAGGCAATGGTGGTCGGGGGTGGGGGAGTTGATACACCCTTCCCCTTCTCTTTCTCTCTTTTCTGTCTTTTCTGTCTCTAACCTCCCCCTCCTCTCCGTCCGCCTCCCGTTTCCCACTTTCCCTCATTCAGTATTTCTCGAACATTTTGTAAAGCCATAATTCTTAATAAAAAGTTATTCTGATGCTATTTAATCAGAGACAGAGGTTTCGTCTTAAAGAGCGAAGAAGCGCTTCAAAAAAAACATAAAACTCCCGTAAGGTCAATTATGTGTTAATGATATCGCAAATTTTTCTTCTGCAGTGTCTGTCAGCAGATTTAACATGAAAAAGATAATTGAAACCGCATCGAAGACGAAAAAAAAGAATTAAACGAATTGTGCCGTCTGTCGAAACCAGGAAATGTTAGATTGTCGGAAAATGTTATTAGCACGTGCTGTATAGTCACTACAACTTCCAGACGATCAGATAAGTCAACTTCAATAAATAAATAAATATATAAATAAAATAAAATAAAATAAAAATAAATAAATAAAATTGTTTGACTGTTGCATTCGCCATATTTCAGATTTTCATTGTCGGTGTTTGAGTCTCAGACTTAAAACCTGTTTTAACTCGTAAACAAACTTCAAACATTTGATCCTTTCCCAATCATCTTGAAAAACACAATCAACACTTTGTTTTAAAACTCTTCTATGTCAAAATTAACCGTCACACCTCAGTTAACTGTCACGTTGTTGGTTTTTAACTTATCAATAGTTCTGACTCGTCAATGGTCACGCTCGACTTCCCTCACCCCTCAACGTCACAATCAACCCCTTGACATTCCTTTCTTTCCTTTTATTTTTTTTTAACTCGTCAGTGAACACTCACATCGTCAGCATACATCGTGGACATGAACTCCCCATCGTCACCAGTTAACCTGCTGATGCTGATTCTCTCATCGCCTCATCGCCACCCAGCTTCCCAACGGCCCACCCCGGCGCACCAGACGAGCCAGCGCGGAGACGGGGATGGGGACACAACATAAATTCTGGCATCTGGTCTCCACCGCAGACGTATCGCGGGCTGTCGTGGCGAGCCCACACCCGATATTTATGAGCTATTAGTGTATAAAACTGGCAGACTCCTGGCGCAAATGATGGCGGCTTGGCACGCCAGTGACGTGGCGCGTAGAAATGAACGTGCAATGCTATTAGCTTCAATACTCCCATAATGCTCTTCTTGAGCCCCCATCATGCTCTTCTTCTAATTCCCTCACTTTCTATTATTTTTATTCGTTTATTTAGTTACTTTTTTGTTCCAATCCCACTTTTCTGGTTGTGTCGCGGTGCATCACCTTGCAGCTGGACTGTTGGTGTAAAGAGAAAATTGAGAGCGAAAATTGTGGTTTACAGAGAACTGGAGATTTCCAGTATGGAGATTTGTCATCCTAATTTAATTTTCGGGTACGTACCCATACTCAGTGGTGGAAAATATTGAAAGAGTTGCAATTTCTTATTGTTAAGACTATTGTGGATATAATAATTCAGAACAAATTTGGTTTTGTTCTGCAGAGGGAAAGATTGGAAGCTGCTGGACTCAGATTTTAAAATGATGTCAGCAAAACATCTTATAAAACTGAGGAAAGGAGAACAAGACACACATACACACATACACATGTAACCACACACACACACACACGCACAAACACACATTCTATTTCTCACTCTGTGCGCACGCGCGTGTGTGTGTGTGTGTTTTTTTTTCATCAACGAGTAGTGGCTGGTGGTTCGGTTAACACTTGGATTACTGTTTTACATTCCATATATTGTTTCCAACAGAGATATAATTTGACAATCTGTGGCCTGTATTACATCTCCTTAGTTATACAATATTTCGACTTCTATAAATGGAGACTATTTCTAAATGTTACGAATAGTCAATAATTAATCTAATAATCTAATAACTAATATTTATTAAAAATATATAAAATAAATACAATAAAAAGTTCGAATAATCAATCTAATAATTAATATCTATTGATTACCGCTTCAGTCTGACTGCAAGTACACTAGCCTTTCATGATAAAGGTCAGTAAAATAAAATAGTTTGTAATGTTATCAAAATATTCTTGACAAAATAAACTTCCTGACAGGTAACAGTTCATAAATATAGCAACTGTGATATAAACGCGTTTACCTACATTGTCATATCCCTAAATAAACAACTGATATCTGTTACTCTTATGATACAAATAAAATGGTGCTGTCGAGTATTTGACTCTTGTGTTCATGCTCTGCTTCACTTTACTAAATGAACGCTATAGCATACCTTCTTATAAAAAATTTATAAAATATATATATTGACCACATTTTACCCTCGAGCTTCATACATGCACTTGTATCAAAGCCCAGCCTCCTTCCAAGACCTCTAACTGTGGGAAGTGAGAATCTTCTGTACTCCAGTCTTATTTAAATCATCTCCTCCTTCTCCTATCATCTGTCAGACACCTCAGCTCACATTTAGTTTTGACTGCCCAGAAAGTGAGAGCTCGATGATTCGAAATCCATCCACATGGCGAGAAGATGATGTCTCTTTTCTTCTGGCATCATCGACGTCTCAGTGATTGCTACATTTTTTTTTTAAAAATCGATGGCAAAAAGTTCTGAGAAAAAAAATTGTCCTACTTACCTTACCCCACTCAAAAAAAAAAAAAAAAAAAAAAAAAAAAAAAACACTCTCCATTTTTTTCGTTATTTTAAAATTTAAAAAGAAACAAGTTTTCGCTCGCTTGCCCAACCAGGAAGTGAAACCTGATCTCTATGACCTTTGCACGACATTGTCTCCCTTTTCTGCGCCCACCTCTTGAGGAGAACAGAAAAAAAGTCTTTGTCGTGACGCGCGCCAGCTTCCGGTGGCGCTCCTGACGAGGTCTGTTCACGCACCGGTGTATTAAATTTGTCGCCATTTTCTGCTTCCTCCCAGAACCAACTTCCGGTCTCCGTGCCTGCCATTTTATCTTTTGGTGACAACCACAGGTGAGCTGCGGCCGGGGCCTCCCCGCGAGCCAGCGTGTGTCGCCAGGGAATCAAAGGGCCTGCCTCAAATCTGGCCAGACAACAGCATTATATCTTCACGAGTGGATGGGCATTTCATTTTCATTAGATTTCCTATAATTTGCTGCTCCGCTATCTTTCTGAAAGCTTCGATTCTCTCACGGTAGGCTGCGAGAGTAATATGCGGAAGCGTGGATGAATGTGGGCCGCCAGCCACATGATAATTACCTCCCTGCGAGACTTCAGGGGCCAGCCCCTGTCAATTTCTTGTTTGTGAACAAGACCGTTAAATTCAAAACGGCTCTGAACAACGGCGGAGGGGTCCCCTTCCCCCTCTTTCCGCTAAGGGAGTGGATGCAAGTGTCACAGACAGTTAGTGTGCGTTAGTCCAGAATGATGGTGATCAAAGCTTGTAGCTTCTGGACTCTTTAGCTCCCCTGACTAAATCACACTTAAACGATGGACATTTTCTTCTAAAAAAATAAAAATAAAAAAGTTTAATTTTTCTTCTTCAAATCAATGGGTTAAGTAAGCTCTGTACAACATGTTTTGACCAAACGTTTGCTTGAATAACAACTCCCATACTAACTGTTTTCATGCCGCTCAAGCCACCAGATGTACTAACATTTCCATGGACTGAGAGATGTCATGGCTGTGATGTCACGAACGTTCACGAGTACGTGTAATTATCATTTAATTCCAGGGCTGGGAGCACGTGAGGTCTTACATCGATGGTTTGAAGTGCAGGTCGACTTTCGCGGTTTGGTCCGAGCAAGGACGTGTATAGGTGGACTGCTGTCTGTCTGCCAAGACCAACACTTAGCCTCTTGTGGAGTTTGTACACCGTCTAAATAGTCAACTTTTTTCCAAGAAAATTCAGAGAGCGTGACTACAGACGGAGGAGATGATGAGATTCTGTGTCCGCGCCTATGGAGGGTTAATCACTCCAAATTCAAGTCACTTAAATGCGCCGGTACATTAAAGGGATTCTAAAGGCAAAATAAAACTGCTTAGAATCGCGTAAAGAGTAGGATAAATTTAAATCTTGTCTGTTTATATGTGTGTTCATGTGGAAAACGTTGAAGGTTTTTAGTAGCATGTTGTGTTTAATAAGAGAAATTACACGGGACTCTTTTTTTGCTTCCACGAAGTCTCGTTCTCTCACGTGACCCTATGACGTGTGGTTTCCATAGTGAGAACCATGCCTCGAGAATGTGCTGCACCCGATTGCCACGAAAAGATGGAAAAGATTCAAAATTTTCTTTTGATCAGTTTCCGACAGACAGAGCCTTACAAGCCTTACACACAGAGTGCGTCATACAAATAAACAGACGTCAAATCTTCTCAATGACCACAAACACTTCCAGTCAGAGACTGACGTCACAATAAGACTCTGACGTCACAATAAGACTCGTCTACTTGATCATCTCGGGAAGCTATCGTGGTTACTCGGCGGAAGGACACAAGGGTCGATTTCACTGGATTCTTTCAATGTTTATAAACATCGGCAACCGACATAGTGCTAATAAGTGGTAGTCAAGTGAGAAACGAATCATTTATTTCTTCTGCATCGCTCTCGTACTCTGTCATTGTAACTAAATATAGTTTTGAAACGTTTGACCGTCGCCACAGCCTTATCACAAGCCTTAAGTATCCCTTTAAACAGACAACAAAATGATCCGGTCGAAACAAAATGATGGATATTAATCTTTCTTCGCATTTAAACTAAGTAAGTATATAAAAGTGGACTACACAGTTACAGTGGGCGAGACAGGTGAGTCTGTCGAGTCGTTGCCAAGACGTAGGTGGTCCCATGCTCTTTGACCCCGAGGTTAAGCCGGGTTGACGGTCGAAGAGCGCGATGTAATCTGTTAGTGACGTGAGGGTGACGTGAAGGAGGGAGGGACACACACGACCTGACGTCGGCTCAAGTCCGCGCCTTCGTGTGAGGAGGACGGGGAAGGTAGGAAGGGGGTAGGTTGCGGGGTGGATGGGGTAACAGGCGCCACAGTCACAAAATGCTGGCGACCGGTCGCTCGACTTGGTAATCTCCCAGGATTCTTCTTATTTTACTTTTTTTTTTTTGGGGGGGGGGGGAAAGACGAACGATTTTATATCTCTATCAGGGTGGTTCGCACAGGTGTATTGAGTCACTTGATACCCGTGTGTGGTTGTGAGCGCTCATGTCAAGAGGAAGACTGGTACATTACATAATAAAATAAATAAAATAAAATAAAATAAAATAAAATAAATAAAATAAAGATCGAGAGACCTGTCGAGAGACGACTGTGAAAGTGTCTGATGACCCCAAATCGACTTGTGAGAGAGAGATTAATTGCACTGTGTGTGTAAAACATTGTTTTCCCCACCCCAAGTCCATAAAGAGTAATTTTTTAATGTTTTGTCCAGTATCGAGAAGCGTGGTAAACCCTGACAAGACCTCACTGTCCAATCCGAAAGAGAAAGACAAGAAGAAAGAGAGAAAGTGAGTGTTAATCTGAGACAGCGTGTAAGTGTTTGTGAGTGTGTGTTAGTGTGAGTGTGCGTGTGTGTGTGTGTAGACTTGTACATTGGTGTACGTGTGTAAAAAAGCATGTGCGTATGTGCAGATGCCAAAGACATAAATAAGTCAAAATATTATATCACGATGGATGATAATGATCATTTTTTCTTCTCCTCCTTTTCATGTAATTTTTCTTCTTTACCATCATCATTAGCTGCAGCTGCAGCAACATTATCGGTGTGGATATCATCGTAAAATAAAAAATGATGATAATCATCATAGCTCAATTATTTCACATCCAATTAAGCACTTCAGCCAACACAAAACAATTCAATTTCTTTATATCTATTTTCAATTCTTTATGTTATCTTCTTTCTTCACTTCACTCAACAAAGAACATTTTTTTTTAATTCTAGTAAAAAAAAAAAAGTGAAAGAAAATATCCTTCATCAACGTCTCGATGAAGACCGCTGGTGTGTAAAATGGATGACACAGATGTTTGCTTTGCTCACGGCCAGTCCTTGGTGATCTCGTTAGTGAGATTAGAAGATGTCGCGCCGGAACCAGTGAAGCGAAGCGGAACTCTCACGTCTCGGCGTCACGGCCCTTGCACCGCCTTCACGCCTCGCCTGCTTCCAGGGCGACAACTCACGAGCAGCATTGATCTCCGTCTTCGTCACACCTGAGCTTTAGAATCCAAGTCGAAGTCACTCGGCAAAACAATGACAAAAAGCAATAAATTTTTCTTCCCTCCACAAAAGTCTCTCCTAATTTTTTTCTTTCTGCATGTGTTGCATCAAACTCCAAAATTTGTTTTCCGATGCCCTTGTGTAAATAATTTTTTTTTACTTTTTTTAAAATAAAAGTTAAGAGGCGGTTGACCTTATGGAGGTCTCTTTGTCTGTGTAAGGATAGTGTTGAGATTTATTCTTCCAGTTCAAGCGTGTCACTGCAGGAAACAAGGCGGCATCAGTTTTTCCGTGAAACTTTTCTCTTTTTTATTTATTTCTTTCAGCCTGCTTCGTCAGTTCTCGCCTCTGTTCCTTGGTGTATCTGCGTGCTCTGTCTTAATCTTTGGAGGATTTGTTTTCTGTTTCCTGCAGCTTTCGCCCTGCTGGTTGTTAATACTTTCTTTCGCCAGTCATTCCCTTCCCTTTGCGCTGTTCCTTGCTTCACTGCAGGGCAAGAAAATGAAAACGAACTCAGATGCCACAGTTCTTTCTTTTCTATCTCTATTCCCTGCCAGTTTCGTGCTGTCTTCCGCCTGATAGCACGCGGCTCCTGTAACACTCCCGTCCTTTATTGTTTCCCGAAATTGTAGCCCATAATTTAGGTGCAGAGAGCTTCCGCCTTGTTGCCATGCTGTCCTTCTTTCTGTCAAGACTGGAATGCACAGTTCCTAAAATATTCTGTACAGGCAAGTTCTGTACGTGTCTCAAAAATATAATTGTAGGTTTGGCACTCGACTTCCAAAGATGCAAATAAAACGAAAGAAAAATATCTTTAACACGGGTAAGATATAGATACCCGCCACCTACTCACCATTGAATCCTTTACATCTGAACTGAAAACACATCTTTGTCTTCAGCATTGCTCCTCCTTTTTCAGCCCATCCCTTCCTTTTTGCGTTTATTGATACTTCTCTTCTCGTCTTTGTCTACTGAATCATGGCACTGAGTTCTTGTTACCTGATTCCTCTGTATTTATCTTTTATTAGTCATCAGTACTGTTGTTCTTCCTTCCGTTCTTTAGTATGTTGTCCACATCTCATCCTTTCTCAGGCGCCAAGATCATGCTCTTTATACTTGTCACGAATTTGTTGTTGTTGTTGTTGTTGTTGTTGTTATTATCGTCGTCGTCGTCGTTGTTGTTGTTGCCGTTAATAACGTGCCTTGGTACAGTTACAGCTCTGCGTGAAAGATTACTGAAATAGTATGATATATGTATAAATATTGTTATGGTTCAACATCTCAACAGCTCGTGCGATCACTTTACGTCACAGTTCACTTTACGTCACAGTTCACTCACCTGTCCATCACGCGGGTCTTCACTCTTGTCCTCTTGTATCACCCACCGATCTCGTCCACGTCATTAAGCAATCAGACCGGAAGTGGCGGTTCATCAGGCGTCATGGCCGCTGGGAGCGACAGAGAGACGACATCAGGAGCAGGAGAGGAGGTGGCGGGGTGGGGTAGGGTCGGGTGTGGGTGTCGTGAGTGCAGCAGGCGCAGTAATGGTGGGGTTAATGGTGGGGTTGACTGATCAACTCTCGCGAAGCCTTCGATTCGACAGCTGCAGCGTGAACTCTTTTCACGCTTCGTTGGACAGACAGACGCAGACGTTCTGCTTTGATCGCACGACCAGCGAGCTCGGGGCTGACTTGCCCACCTGAAACTCTCCTTCCACGGAAGTTTGAAAAAAAAAGTCTCGGGTGATCTAACACATCTTTCAATCACCTGCCTGTCGTGTCGCTAAGGTCCTCAAGTACACGAGGTCTCAGCATCATCATTTCTTTTCGACCTTTTCAGCACGACTCTTGGTGCGACATTTGAGTGCAGCTCCCATGTTTGTCTTAAACTGACATTTAAAAGAAATTTAACTTTGTAATATTCTCTCTTTTTTCGTTTTAATAATTTTAAGATATTTATACTTTTTCTGTAGTTTGCTAGTCAGGCTCTCTCAAAGGTAGCGGAATGCCTGTAGTAGTTGACAAAGTACATTAGACATCGCAAAATGTTACACGCACATAAATAAATGTTGCTTATGATATTGCTTTTCATGCTGTTTATTGTCCTCCTCTTGCCGTTACCTTACAGGATGCAAATGGACCGGAGGTCTTGTGTCGCTAACCGGAGGAGGGATCACTTGACTGCGGCCATAAGCCGGCGATTAATGGCGACCATAAGAGTTAAAATCCTGATAGTCGCCAGGAATAAAAGCATTTAGCTGTTGAAGACACATTAAGTCTAGACTGTCTGCTGTCGCCATGTCCGGGAATAATAAATCGCTAAAATAAATAATTTATTGCTGTTTTCACTGTCAGGAAGCCAGCATCGGTTGTTTTCGCGCGGGAGACAGAATCTTGGACATAAAGCCACGAGCAACATTTGTCTCACCTGGATATGGTTCAGGGTTAGGTAGGACAGTTCCAGAGTGGTGGAGGTTAAGTATAATAAATTCCGGCTAATCCATTTGATAATATGAGATGTTCTACAATTTTACTGGTTAAATTGTTCCGTTTTCCACTGTTAATAAATTTTAAAAAATTATTTTTAAGCTAATTTCTTTTAAACTTGTTTCGTAGTTTACTGGTTTGGAACAGGTGAGTATGGTTTTCTAATAAAGAAAAAGTTATATTTTTACTGAAAAAAAATGCTAGAGTTTCATGGAGTGTTAGAATACCTACTTTATAAATATAAAGGTAAGTTTACATAAATTTATTTTTAAATCTTTTATTTTCAATAAGGTGATTGAAGGGGATCGTGGGAGGATGTCATAGGAGTAGGAACCATGCCGAACGAAATAATTCCCCAAAGGAAGAGATGTTTTCTTCTTTCACTCTCCTTCTCCTGTACCCTTCTCTCTTTCTTCCCTGCTCGTTCCTCTCTCGTTTATTTTGGCGGTGCACGGTCTTCTTGTTATCTTTGTCTACACCCTTATGTAGTCAGATTTTCATGGCGCCACACCATTCACACATTTTTTTTTTTGTTCATTTTTTCAGGCTAGGTGGAATGTTCCCTCTACAAAAATCCCATTCCTTTTACTCAGTCCGAGAGTCTGCCAGCTCGCAAGAGTTTCTGAGAGACCACTCACCTGCACACCTGAGCGGCTGGGGCAGGTGTCAGTGCTTCATAAAGACTTGAAAGCGAACGACACTGATAGCCGTGTGTTGACTCTTGGGGTCAGTCGCCATTTTACGGGTATCGACACGGACGGGGTCAAAGAGACTGGAGCACGCGCCCTAATCGGGTCTTAATACAGTTTTCTGGAAGTAACTGTGGACCAGTGGACCACTTTGATCCTGTGCTGCAGGACACTGTGATGTCCATTTACAGGCCGAATGACTGGGCTTAGTTTGTTGAAGATTCCATTCACGACATGCAAGTCTTTGAACATCAAAGTTCTCAGCTGGGTTTTGGGAAAAGGTCATGTTCCGGTTATACAATACAATTCTAAAACTTTTCCCAAGAAGCAAAGAGATGTTTTCAAAATTCGCTCGTAAGTCATTCAAATTCGTCGCATATGAGTTTTAAAATCGTTTAAAAATAATTTTTTTTTCGCCTAAATTTCAAACAGCTCGGAGCTGTTACAACAGGTTTAAAAGTGATGACCGCAGTTATCAGAATCAGCTTCACAATTCGATGTATTTTAGCAGAATCTTGGGGCAAGTTGCTCAACGCATTTCTGCTTTTAAACACGTTTAGGCATTAAATCTTTTTAGCCAGTTTTATAGAAAGAATGCATAACACAATTTAAGAACTTTTTTAACTAAAATTATTTCATAAAAGATAGACTTCAGAAGTCAGACTTTCGGTCTCATCAACATATTGGTTTGTATGCACTTGTACAATGTATCTAAATTTCTTAGGAGAGATTTCTGAAATTTTTTAAATTTGCTGCTTTAAAACAATTTTAAGTTTTAAAAACATATTGTGCAACTCAGACCAGGGATTTCAGCAAACCGATATCGCAATGACTGCTAACGAAAACATTCATCGAGTCTGCGATCGAAAAAAGTTATTAACCTTTTGAACGTTCTTCAATCAACATACATTAAATTTTTTTTAATTGCAAACTATGTGTTAACACACAGCACACTATATTGTATTTTTTGCATTTTTGTACCAAATAAACAGTGGTCGAGTTGTCTCCTGGTAGTGGTCGAGTTGGCCTGTCGCCTCATTTTTCCTCCTCTTTCTCTCTCTCTTTTTCGCTTCTTCGCTTTTTATTCTTCCATTATTTGTCTCTTTCGTGCCAGAGTTTCAGTAATATTTACGCAATCCTTTGTCTCTGAAACTCCAAACATTTCAACTTTTCGTTCCAGGACTGTTCCGATCCACATTTTGCCTAATTCCCGTGTTGATGACAACGGCGAGAGAGAAGTAAAGAGCGGCAGACAGACCGGGACCCGTGAGTGGAGATCGAATATCACATAATGTGTTTGAACAGCCCTCACGCTGACCCCCACCTGCCCGGATCGCAGAGCCTCCCGGCACCTAGAGTGCTCGTTCCTGATTGACATACTTCACAACACAGTTCTCGTTCCTGACTGACATATTTTGTTGCGGTGTGGGATGCAGGGAGATCGGATAAACTGTGTCTAGAGAACACTTCGGGAAACATTCCTTCTGAGGAGTGATTGTAATCATGTGTGAGAATATTTTTATCATCGAAATGCGATATCGTAAATTTTAATTGTTAGTTAACTCTAAGTTTTAATTTTATAAAATCCGTCGTGTGTCCACAACACAGAACTAATACTTCACCTAGGAAGAGAGTCAATCCTGCATTTATTTATTTATTTCTTAATTAAAAATGATGATATAAGCCATGTTGACCTTTTAATATGGTTTTGGCAAATTGTTTGAGGACCTGCGTTTTCTCTAAGTCTGTTGACTGACTGAACAACGAAATAAAATCCGTGTAGTTGAATATTTATAAAAGAAAATGTTTTTAGCAATTTAATGGCAGCAAAGAAAAGTTTCGTAAGTTGTTGGTAAACAGGTAAACTGTTGTCCAGGTGAGTTTACAGGCATTAATGCAGGCTTACAAATTTGTATATAGTGTAGTTTCAATCATGGAGTTAAGCGTCTGTCTTTGCCCATCACGTCAACGTATGCAAATAGGGTTAAAGTTCAGCCAGTGACCGCTCCTAGTTGGCCCTTGTGTCGTGTCTGTGCCATCTTAAAACGTCACGAACATGTCAGACATGGCAGTGACGGTGGTGTTAAGTTTTATTTGTCTGAATGAGAGAGGAAGAGAGAGTGGGGGAGAGAGGGAGGGAGAGAGGGAGGGAGAGGGAGAGACCGACTCTACAACCTCGTCGCCAGACTGTTTTCTACCCGCTTTGAAATTCATACTGACTTCTTTGAAGATTGTACCCAGGGCCGCATGTACCCACCTCCCACACACTCCTTCGTGTCCACCTCGGGTACACTACACACTTGGCGGTGTGAGGAGGGAGGGGACCTGTGTCTCTCTCCTTGTGATCCTTTTCTCCACTCCCGAGTCTTTGGACTCTTAATATTTACTTGTCACGATACTCGTTCCGGTCCCCCCCCCCTCTCCCCCACAGTAATCTACTTTGGCTTTGTTTTTCTGTCCTGGCCTTATTTAAGGAGAAAACACTTGTTGTCGTTGTCACCACTATGTTGTTGCGCTGTGCTGCTGTCGTTAAATTGTTTGCCAAGTTGTTGACATTTTGTTGTAGTAGAGATTCATCTTTGTCAAGTTGTTGTCCACTTCAAAGTGTTGTCATGTTGTTGCCAACAAGGTTTCGACTCCGCGTTTTGGTCATTGTCGTTGTCGTGGTCATCCGTTCTTCATGTTGTCAAACTGTCGTCGTTGTATTTTTATCATTCTCGTCGTCATGTTGCCACTGTGTAGTCATTGTCATGTTGTATTTGTTGTGGTCATATTGTTGTCAAGTTATTGTAGTGTCCTCGTCGTCATGTTTTGTCAAGTTGTTGTCCTCTTCAAAAAGTTGTCATGTTGTCGTCGAGTTGTCGTTATTTTGTTGTCGTTGGTTTGAGTTGATTCTTTCCTGTCTTCCTTCCTCGCTTTCTTCGTTCCTACATTCGTAAAGCCATTAGCTGGATTGAGATAGCCAGAAGAACGAAAAGAAAGAGAGAAGGACGTTGGTGTTTTTTTCTTCCCTGGTGAAGAGAAG
Organism: Pomacea canaliculata; assembly: GCF_003073045.1. Taxonomy (NCBI): domain Eukaryota; kingdom Metazoa; phylum Mollusca; class Gastropoda; order Architaenioglossa; family Ampullariidae; genus Pomacea; species Pomacea canaliculata. The sequence goes on from NC_037593.1 coordinate 27,871,297, forward strand.
CAAAGGAAGACCAAGACAGAAGTAATAAGAGATGGAGCTGCGAGATAATCTCGGCAACACATCATACAATTTTCGACGATGGAAAAAGTCTTAATATTCTCCGCTGTTCCACAACTTTCCCCACCACCCTCCTCACCTCACACCAGCCTCCCTCACCACCTCCCCTACCTCATCCTCACGAAAGAAGCGTTTCTGTTGACGTCGCCCTTATCTCCCCTTCCCGCTGTTACGCTGGCAGTCAGCAACAGCGCCGCGGCTGTGAGGCATGGCGAGGTTGATCAAGATGCCCATATTTTCTGGCGCGCCCGATCTATCTCTGAAGAAAATCGCGCTATTTCTCGCAGAATTTCATTTCCGGCATCCGGCCCATTCTCCAGCGCCTCTCACACCCTCCCGCCATCCCATTCCCTCGCCCTCATCCTCATCCTCGCCTCAACCTCCCCTTCCACCAAACAGATGCCAGCGGCCTCTGGCGAGAACTTGATCCCCGGTGCTGACGTCATTTGACGCTCACTAACCGTCGTGCCTCAGGCGGAAGTCTTGCAGCAGGTTTTGACACGTCGGAGGTAAGCTCGCTGTTGCCCGGAGGTAGGGATGGCGTCCCTGAGGTAGTCAAAAAATTACCCGGCATGCGCTGCGTGGAAGCGAGTCTTCGGAAGGAAGGGATTAGAGGACATCCATTAGAGGCGAGCAGAGTCTGCAGCAGATGAGGGGAAGGTTGGTAATATCTCCAAGGTAACAAGAGAATGAAGAATATTAACGAGTTTGTTTTTTTTAAATATACGAAAATAGCAATTTCACTAAGCCCTAGGAACAGAAGTTGGCATCATCGACATGTAGCAACTCGAACAGAAGCTGGCTGGCTGGTTGGTTGGTTTGGATGGTTTGGTTGGGTTGGTTTGGTTGGTTGGTTGGTTGGTTGGTTGGTTGGTTGGTTGGTTGGTTGGTTGGTTGGTTGGTTGGTTGGTTGGTTGGTTTGGTTGGTTGGTTTGGTTGGTTGGTTGGTTGGTTGGTTTGGTTTGGTTGGTTGGTTTGGTTTGGTTGGTTGGTTGGTTGGTTGGTTTGGTTGGTTGGTTTGGTTTGGTTGGTTGGTTGGCTGGTTGGTTTGGTTTGGTTGGTTGGCTGGTTGGTTGGTTGGTTGGTTAGTTTTTATTTTTGTTTGTTTGTTGGTTTGTTTGTTTGGTGGCGTTTTTTCCTGCTCTTTTTAAAGCTTTTGGGAGTGTTTTCTTCCACCAATAGCTAGCTACCTTGTGTTATTCATCTATTTTGTAATACATGTTACATAAAAAGATGAGCTTGTTTCCAATTTTTCATTTGTCCGCACAAATAACTTCTCCATTATTTGAGACTCTTGTTATCACTTTTACTCCATTCACTACATCAACTGATTTAGCTGCATCTGTATGTTTTATTATTGTTGATATCGTCGACTGAATCATGAATGTCTCAATCAGGCACACGTATGTCACTCTTAAACTTGCCAATAAATTATTTTTTTATTTTTTTATTTTTTTTTTAGTTACACTGTTCTCACTCTCCTTTTCCAGTCACTTGTCGCATTAGAAAGTTTCTTGGGTGCCATGATAACCGTGCGTACTTGTGTGTGTAAAACAAAACTTGAGATGGTAAAATAGCACTAGGACAGGTGTTTGTGCTTAAAATCCAAAAAGTGACGTTTTCCTCTTTGTTGTAACCCGTACGTCACAGGTAAGCGTGACATCTCAAACGTTTGCCGAGCGCAGAATCAGAATTCTCTCCAAACTGGTCCAGGACCGAAATGCTAGAGCACAGAGAAGTTCCAGAAACAAAGTACCACTGTACTCCACCTTAAAAGCAAACGCAACATTTTTCTTTTGTTTTCTTTTTTCTTTTTTTCTTTTTTTGTTTTTCTTTTTGTAAAACACGAACAAAGAAAATTTCACGCCCCGCACCTCTGGAGGGCGACGCACCAAGCAGACCCTACAAGGAGGGGCAAGCTTCATAAACCATTCCTCCATCCCCATGGACATCCAGTCGTCAGGGTACAAGAGAAATCGTTTCACTCCCAAGTGTCCGCAGGACCGACTCGTGTCTCGCGCCTGGAGTATGAAGAGCGCACTCACACATACATCTCCGACACGAGATTTATACTCGCGCGCTTGACACCGGGCCCGAGCAGACGACAACGCAGACGACCGTTTTTCACCGCCCTGGCGCCATATAGGGGTTGTGGCGTGACCCCGAACGGGAGATAACTTCATGTTCGTCTGTGATCTTCCAAATACCCAACTTTTGCCTAAGGGAGATAATTTTGGTAATTTACTCGCACCATTACAAACTGGGGGCATGATGGCGGCGATTGGGGGAGCACACAGAAAACTGCATCCGTTGTGGGCCTCGAATATGAGTGCACGCACCCAGACAAATAAACTTCTGTCTTGTTTTTTTCTTTTTTCTTTTTTAACACGTTTACTGCAAAGCTTCGTACATCGACTTCCGGTGTGAATAAAAATGAAATCCTCTTGCAGGCTAATTTGTTTCTTGAACGCGCGCCATTCCTTTGTTGGCTTTCAAGACATGGGATGGGAGTCGGTGCTACCATGTGCGTGCCCTGAGTCACGTGACTAGGGAGACTTCTTTTTCTTATGTAATACAGTTCAGTTCTGTAAACAGTTCGGACCGCTTTATGATGAGCAAAAGTGTCGCTGGCAGGAAAACAACACGATAAATCTTTCCCTTTTTAATTTTTTTTCCTTTCCTCTTTCTTATCTCTCTCTTTTGCGTTTTCTCCCCACCCATCCCACTTTCTGTCTTTCCTTACTGTACCTTCAGATTATTTAAGGACACAGACACAAGACATATCAAATGAAAGCTTTGAGACCGGAGTTGCAAGATTCGAACACAAGCACAGTTCAAAGAGCAAGGGGCAGAGAGTTCCAAGCGCCGAGGCCTGACGAGGAGGAGGAGGAGGAAGTGTCTGCCGAGGCACAGAGAGGAGGCCACAACACCAGTCGACCGTAGAGACCGATGCAGGTGAGTAGGCGCCAGGAGCTCAGACAGGTATGTCAGGGCGAGGCCGTGAGGACAAGGGTGGCACAGTGTGGCCATCTTGTACTCAGTGCCACCTGGGACTGAAGCAAGATTGTTATTCACCGTCGAGATGATAAGGACACCAGATAATACTTTTTACAGAATTGGCCGGAGATAAAACGGAATGATGGTATTGCTAGTCGATTTGATTTTTAAAAACTTTTATTGATTGTTTTTTTTTTCATCATCTCATTTTCTAAGCTCAGAGGTCAAAAGCCTCTCTTTCGAATTAACGGTTAAAAAAACGGGACGATCGTTTATTATTATTTTCTTATTTTTTTTAAACTCAAGAGTCAAAAGCCTGTCTAAGATCCCTTGATTGTTTTTAACAATTGTTTCACTCATCGTTAAAGTTATTATGAGTACGATGTCTAACAAATGACTGATTTTATTTTATCGTTTCTTGTTCTATTTTTTCCCCTTCTTTCTGTATTCGTCTGTTCATTTATTCTTTCTTACTTTTCGTTCGATGCTCCGTATACTTTTAAACCTAATTTTACGCCACCCTAAACACTGCTCCCTTATTCACGTAATCTCTCTCCTTCTCTTGGCCTTTAACCCGCCGCTAAACATCAACGACAGTCGTTTCCTCCTCAGTCATCAGACGTGAAAATGGCCGACATCCGGCTGGACGTCGTCATCGACCTTAACCCCCCACCACCACCTTCCTCCCACCCCACTCCCCACCCAGCCTTTCCCTTTCCATTCTCTCTTCCTCACCGGTCATTACCACCAGGGATAATCACATCTACCTCGCCGTCGGTGTACACCGCCATAAATTTGTCAGCACCTGAGCTACCTGTCCCTTCCAAGTGTGACCTCCTCTTGTCCGCTAGGCGGTGGCCAGATGGCGCGAGTGACAGCCGCCATCTCGTCGGCGGCTGGAGGAGGCGATAAGGCCCCTCGTCTGTGATTTACGCCACGGTCGCACGCGCCAGCAGCGACAGATCTCGCGCACCTCAGCACGTCAGACGTCTACCTGCCGAGGGCCCTCGCGCTCTTCTCGTGCCACCCGCGGGTAGCGTCCCACTCACGCAGCGCCCCAGCGCCTCCACAAGAGCGATGACGACGTTTATGCGCTTGTAGGGAAAGGGGTGGATGGGGTGGGGTGGGGTGTTCGATGGTCGAGGTTTGCGTCTCGTTACCAGAAGATGGCACCCGCCACCCGAACTACGCATCCAGCTCACCTTGAAGATCTTTCTCGGCGGTTCTTCAGGTAAACGCGCCAAGCCGCGACCCTGCCTTCTCCTTCTCTCTCTTTCTCTGTAGGTGTGGCTAGTCCTTTCCAAACCTGTACTGAAAGTCAAGTTAAAAGATTACCAGAGCTTTGTCAGAAGTTTGCAACAGAAACGAGTGTCAGAGGGGGAATCGAAGTCAATGCTAATTAGTGACTTCATCGAACTTCAGCCAATGAAAGCGCTTTGGACAAAATGGATTCTTGGTCTTTTCTCAAAATCTAGGTGAGATTCTCTCCCACCCCGTCATGTCCAAAGTGTATAAATCCGCAAGTAGAGCAAAGTTTTTTTGTTTTTTGTTTTTTTGTGTGAGGTATTGGTATTTTCTTGAGGAATGACAACACTTACTCATTTAAACATAATTTTGCCCTCGTTAGCTTTACTCAAATATACGTCGGCAGGTGTCGAGGATCGAATCACAAGCTCTTTTCTTTTTTATTTTATTTTTTCATTTTATTTTATTATTATTATTTTATTTATTTTATTTTATTTTTTATTTATTTATTTTTTTATTTTTTTTTGTATTTCAATTTCTCTGATCTTATTTTTGTCTTACTTTGTTTATTTACCGTTGATCAACTGGATACTGCGCATTTGGAAGTACACTGTAACCCAATTTTTTTTTTTTTATCCCTATCCTCCTTTTAACGAGCATACGATATTGCCTGGCTGTCTGTCTCTCTGATACACATATATCAATGTACATTAATATACATCACAGGCTCTGACAACGCCGCTAATCACTTTGCACGCCTGGTATCCAATCAAAGGAGCTTACCCTGCAGGAAAGGGGACTTAATCCGTAAGCGTAATCATCTTACGGGGCGGCTCTGGGCTCAAGCTGTGACAGGTCTGCCCAAGATGAAGAACACTGCGGTCCCTCCATGACACCAGATGGCGCCCTCTAGTCAAAAGACAGCTTTGCGCGCACGCGCTTCAGGGGTGAAAAGGGGGGACAACCTCGAGATGGTCACGCGGATTTTGTCACATGGCGGAAGATGGGAGACGACTTCCGTGCTGACGAATTGGTGACTTCCGGTCGGAGAAAGGTCGTATCAAGCTAAGTGCTGATGCCATGACTTGTACGCTTGGTTGTAAGGCTTCGGTCGTCAGTTCTTACCTTTTGTTGCGATCCTCTGGCAAGATGGCGAAGACAAAGGTTAAAGGTCGATAATAGAAAACACATGGAAATCAGGGATTAATGTGTCACTCACCGATAGAAAGACGGTATTGGTTATCTTGTTTTATTGTCCCTCACTCTGGATCTGGGGTTAGCGGGGTGCGGAAAAATAAAACGTTGCGGCATTATTGATGAGGTAAAGACCACGTGATCAGAACTTGGAGGTAATATAGATATGTTATTTGTCATCAAACTCAGAGAAAGGCTAGGTTAGTGTTCGTGGACTCAGCTGTCCTCTTTCTATCCTATTTTATCCTTGGCTGCTGTAAAGCTGTTGTAGCAGGTACCCCGGGTGCACAGACTCGGCTCCTTGTCCAAAATCATGTTTGTAGAATTGTCCTTCAGAAGAAATGTAATGATCGTGTTTGTCCATTCTTGAATCGATCTGCTTACCTAATTATTGAGTATCGTCTTTCTCCTAGCAGCCGTCCCTTGTATTTTTCATCCTCTCTTACAGCCTGTGATCCTTCCTGAAAGCCCTAGACGAAGTCCTTCCCATCCCTTCCTCTCTCTCTTTCTCAACCCCGTGTCCGTCTGACTGATAATCATCGTTTACAAAATATTGCCATAGTTATATACATGTACTACTACTATTGTTGTTGTTGTTGCTGTTTGTTGTTGTTGTTGTTGTTGTTGTTGATGATGAGAGCGGTGTGTGTGTGTGTGAGGATGGGGATGCAGTGTTTGTATTTTTCCATCCATCCGCTGATCCACATTTGTTGTTGTGACAGTCGAGGGGATGAGGCTCTCACACAAAGCTTCTTCCCTCACTGTGAGGAGAGCGAGGGGCGGGTGTGAGGGGAAGGTGGTGTAGCAAGTCTGTCCGGGTGTCAGCATCTCACCTGACCGGTCTGGGTCCTTACCTGTCTCATCACTCGAATTATCTCTTCCCTCACCTGCGCCAGCGCAGAGTCTTGTCAGGAGGAGACGAAGGGAGGAGGGTGCGATCCTCCAATTACATCCATTATGCAGACATTCGTTTTTTTGAGAGTCAGGTCCTCTTTGTCTTAGGGAGCCGCTAGACAGCGCCTGCTGGTGACAGTTTGCATTGTGCTTGAGTTTGTCTCCACACACCCAACAGCCAACCCACCCACACCAACAACCACACACACTGAATCACTCACAAAAGAAAGAAAAATAGAGACAAGTCTATTACGAGGGTGATGGGATATGAGAACAATGGGGTTTTGTTCTGCATCAAGCACTCGTCATAAAAATGGAAAATAAATTGTTAAACATGAAAATAATATCATAGCTACACGCCTGAAGCACTAATGAGTGAAAATATCCAAAGTAGTAATTATCATAATTATTAGTCTATTTATAGAGCTAGTTTACTAGAAATAACTGATGTCTTACTTAGGGAATGTATGGACGCTTTCAAGTCGTTAAAAGGTTTGAAGGAGAAGAAGATGCAGAAAAAAATATCAAGAAGAGGACGAAGAAAAGGAAAAAAGACAGACAGAAAGAGGAAGGGAAAATGTCGGACTGTACAGTGTACACACTATGTGGGAGGCTGTGCCTTGGCAGAGTTTAGAACCTCATTCCCTGCGAATTTGCTGCTGATGGCGAAGTCTGAGGGAGCCTGCAACAGATGACCACGTGGTCCACGCATGAGTTCATCAACTACACCGAAAATCTCAACACGCGTTTGACAGGTGAATATATTTTTTGCATATTCCAAATAATCCACCGTAACCTACCCGGACACACTTGCAGGTCATGGAAGGGGTGGGTGAAGATTCATGTCACAAGAACCCCCCGAGGAACTGCTCCCTACAGGAAGGAGTGAATGGAGAAGGAGTGTGAGAGCGTGTGAGTGTGTGTGGTGAGGGGGACCAGGAGTTGTTTAGCAGGTCGACCCTAATCCTCATCCATAACGGCTGTCGGGTATCGTCGCTGACCGTGCACGGTGCGGGAGCAGCTCGCGCCTCCTGGTCTGCTGCAGTGTTTGATCTCACCCTCTCACCCACGCCAGCACGCCATTCGTCGGCGCCATCTTGCCCCGCGTCTGGCCCGCAGCAAGACGGATTTCTGCGCTCTCATTGGTCGGCACGAGAGGCAACGACTCCGGCAGCGTGTCGCCATCAGGCAGTCACACACACAAAAAAGAAAACTATTAAATACATTATTTCTCCAGGAAGTGGAGAGCTTGTGCGGTACCGGCTTGCCTCGTGGAGAAGGCTTGTGCGAACGTAAAGAACGGTAACTGCAAACAAACCGCACTGCAAAAAAAAAAAAAAAAAAAAAAAAATGGTGGGGGATGAGGTGAACCTAGTCTGTGGCTCTGTTAGTCAAGTTGTTAGTCTGTGGGTTCATGATATTTGTTAGTGGCTATCCCGGAAAGGAAGGAAAAAAAAAAAACCCGACAGGTGTTACATGCAGGGAGTGCCCCTAGACGGATTTGAACTGAGGGCCTCTGTAATAGTGACAAGCGTGGTTTCACCTCTACACTGTCGGGCGCCAGGTTATATGGAGATATAAATCATATACAGTCATATACAGTCTCGTCCGTCTACTCTACCTCTTCATCGAAAAATGTGTTGGGGAGGAGAGGTAGAGAGGAGTTCACAGAAATAGCGATGTCGTCACAGGCAAGGAAAAATTTGGAGAGATCCGTTTACTGCACAGCTTTTTTATTTTTTATTAAAAAAAAAAAACAAAAAAAAAAAGGAGACACAAAGTCGATGTGAGTGACAGTTACAGAGGAAAAACAGAACTGTTCACGTGACTATGGCTTTGATGGGATGCCGTGACGCTTACCTGTTAATGTGAATGTGACGTTGATGGAATGACGTCACGTTTCACTGAATGTTCACGCTTGAGTGCGTGTGTGTAATCGCACTTCCTATGTCTGTGTGTGTGTGTTTGTCGGAATCTGTAGCTTGATTGTTTTTTGGTTTGTTTGGTTTTTAATCTTTCTGATGGTGTGTTGTTTGTCCATGGGCTTTTTTGTTTGTTTGTTTGTTTGTTTCGTGCTAATGGCAAAAATAAATAAAATTTCATGCAAAATGAAGCATCAGAGGTTCATCGTAGTTCCACAACTGTTTCGGTGCGGGTTGTGGAGGGATGAGGAGGGTGTGAGGAGTGTGTATGGATGGTAAGGGGTGGGGAGGGTAGAAGAAAGTACGGTGACTAGGCAGGAACGGTAATCTGGCCGCGGGCATAATTAATTAGTCCTCAAACAATCCCCGGAAGAGACACCTGGTCAACGGGCGTCACTAAGCCGATGGGCCACAAACATGGCGGCGACAAAACGAGGGCAGAGCAAACACCGGGTGCGGGGCCGGGTAGGGTAGGGACCAGCGACGTGCTTGGAATGAAGTCTCACTGTTAGCACCCACGGAGGGTGCTCCATCACCTCCAGGGTGGGGCGGGGTAGCGTGGGTGAGGCTAGATGCAGGTGTTAAAGAGATATATACCTGTGGACCAGAAAGTGTGAAGGCCATCACTACTATCATCACCATGGTTACGAGAGGTTGTGGATGTTGGATGGTTGAGCTTTACGCCGTGCCAGCAACTAAGATTATCATGGCGAGAGACTTGTGTACGAGGAGTGGAGACTAGGAAACGATAAATTAATATTTGTATTATTGTAAAACTATGTAGACAATTAAGTACAAAATTGCATGTGTGTGTGATAATAAGATAATATAAATCTGCATACAGTGGTGGGTAGCTTAAATTCACGGAATTTATTTATCGTAAAAGAGTGTGAACTTAAGTGAACAAATTTATAAACATTTGAATTTTTTTTTGAAATTTTCTTTGAATTTTTTTTGGAAATGTATTTCTTGTGAGATGTATGTAAAACATGTTAAACATAATATATAAATATATTTTATTTTATAAAGACTCGACAAAGCTCTTCACTGAGCATTTTGCAAATCGATGACATCACACACAGACAGGAAGCTTCAAAGTTTGAAAGACTTGTCGTCTTAAAGGACAACACACCTTGAAAACTTTTCAGGTGGTGATGAAGGGAGGAACAGCCTTCAGAAGCGTCCTGAGAGCGCATGCGCGGTGGGGTGTCAGACCAGCCTCGTTGTGGCTTGCACGCCTCCCGGCGGCCGGAAGATGCAGGGCGACGCCAGGAGAGACAACAACACTGAAAGTCGATATGCAGGTGCACAAGGGCGATAAATCATCAGCTGTTTGTGTCGTCACATGTGACACCGCGGGAGTAGCACGCCCCTGATCTATCAGCGCCCTATCTGGTGACGCGCACGAGGACCCTCCTGGCGAGCACGAGAGGCGTTCGAATGGCTTTGAAAGCATTAGACCGTTGGCCGCTAATGGAAGTTCGGTTATTAGAATTTAATTCGCAGACGATGTTAGCATGGAGGTGGGTGGGTGGGTAGCTGGGTGGGTGAGGGAGGAGGTGAGCATGGGAAGTTTGTGTGTGAGTCGGTGTGGGGGGTGAATAAACTGAGAGGAGACGTGAAGGTGTACAAAGTGAGGGAAGGGGAGGATGACAGGGAGGGGTAGATAGTGTTACCCAAGCGGTGAGCGACGCCAGCGGTCGCGACCACAGTCTTTTCTGGCGGTGGCGCCTTTTTTGACAATGGGCGACAGCTCCCCAAGTTTGAACAGTCAACGGTCAGGCTTTTAGCAGCTTGGTGCTGGAGCTTGGCACGTCACTTCCCCTCCCTCCCTCCGACTTTGTACAACCTCCCTCCAGTCACCATCACCCCTATAATGCACTCGAACTCTTGTACCTGGTTTCCTCCACCATCAAATCTTTTCTCCAGCTCTATGTTCTCTTAGACAGGTATCATGACGAGATATGACATTCTGGGTTTTTATTTTTTAATTTATTTTTTTTGCTGTTTTTGTCTTGTTTTTGTTTATTAGTTTGTTCAATACGTAACCTCGGGCTGTCGAGATCTTAGCTCATTCCCCGTTGACCCCAAAACGATCAGAATTACGAACTGAATACCCAAGGTGCAAACATATTTTAAAGGCTGTAGTGAGGTACGCGCTGTCACCTGTACTGTTTAATATGAAAACCATTTTGCAAAACCCTTCACGACCATCACATTTCCATTTCCATTGGTGGAACACCGATATCCAACTTTGCAGACGACTTTGACCTGATAGAAGGTACCTACAGGGAACTTGCAAGTCTTACCATCAGACTGGTGTGTCCATCATCTGCTTCTGCCAGTAATATACACCAGTCAAAGAACGAATGAACGAATGAATCACTATTAATGTATACCTTGTGTTTTCGTGCACCTTGTGGTCTGAAGTTTACAAATTAATTATTAAAGTTTAATCACTGTCAGGAGTTCCATATAAAGGCATAAATGCTCTGTATTTACCTGTAAACTTAAAATTGAAAATGGTTTCTTTGTGTTTCTAAACTACAGATCCCTAACAATCCTCCGCTGTCTGGCACCTCCCTGTTTACCTTCAAGACCAATCAAAATGAGAGACGTGGACCTTTATGCAATACTCGAGGTTATTGATAGTCAAAGCCCTCTACCAACCCTCCAAAGCCGGAGTACGAGAACAATGTCCATGAACTGCAGCGACATCACCAGGAGAAAAAACTGTTCCTTTGTTGCCGAACACAAACACAGCAAATAAAACCTCCGCCTGGGGTCTGCAGGGGTCTGCAGGGGTCTGCAGCCCTCCCCCTTACCTGTCCTCTTTGCTTCGTGGAAGTCGGAGGCTAGTTTGGAAGCGGATGGCCCTTTGAAACCCATGGTTATCGGTGCACATGTCAGAGGTGATAAGCCATGGTTTTTTTCACCGAGGTAATGAGGGAGCAAACAGGTTTTGTCGGCGCACGAAGGGGAGGCGACAGTTGTGCGACGTGTGCGGCACGGCCGACCAGCGCGGTGGCTGATGGGACAGCTTTCCCCCGCCGTCAAGTCATCTCTGTCGGGCTTAGAACTGATTCCATGGACCTGACCTCAGACAACCAGGCCAACTGAACTCCTGTCATGGCGCCAGCCGGATGGTAAACAGTCTGGAAGTCATTGTAAAGTATTAATTCCTCAAATCTGAGCACAGAACTCGGTTCCGTTTGAGAGATTGGGATATCTCACCTCTCACCTGGGTTTGGGATGAGGTCGAGGCCTCGCTGCCAGCCACGTCACAAAGGTAGGTTCTGGGTTTATTGGCATGTGCTGGAAGTCCTCCTGGCTGCGGTCTTCATTGCCGTGACAACATCACAAGGTATTTTTGTAACAGACTAATGACAGAGAGATGTTGAATGATGACTAGTTATCACTTTGATTATGTAAAGTTTAGTCCAAGATTCCTTAAATCTGGATTGACCCCTTCTTCACTTCTGTTCTCGACGGTCAGTTCAACCACAAGTCGTTGGCTAATGTCAAAGTCAAGCAATCCACCCCACCACCACAACCACCGCCACCTCCACCATCACCACCACTACTGCTTCAACGACAATATTGATCACGTGTCTGGGTGGATTTTTTTTTTTTTTTGTATAGTCGGTGAGCTTCTTGTCCTCTCGCATCGCCTGGGCAAAAGACACCAGCCTCGCTCCAGCCTTTAATCTTCGTCCATCTCCGCGCCTCGTGTCTTCCTGCAGGCGTGACCACCTTAAGCGCCGTGACGCACGCCACCTCGGTGTCCGCGACGTCATTAAGGTGGTGGTGCCGACCGCGATGGTGGTAGCGCCAGCATCTTCCCCTTCGTCTCCTTACCTGCTGTAATTCTTACCTGTGCACCGGTGGCTTCAAAGTTGTCTGGCCGAAGAAATAAAAGCAGTGGCGGTGTTTTAAGTCTTCCGCCCGCGGCCTCATCAGACATCACACGTTGTCGCGTGCACCCGGTGAGTGTGGCCGTTGCTTCTAGAATGTTCTGGCCTCCATTGCTTGTTAACACAGCGTCTAGCGAGTTGTCTGGAGTTGTCTCTGTTTTTATAAAATAAAAGTTGTGGAGTATTTTCAAACTCGTGTTGAGTTTTCGTTGTTTTTGTCCACCGAAGAATAATGTGAGTTTTGCGGTATATAGCTTCGTGTACAGCGCGCGTGCATGTGTGTTCACTCATCACGTGACGGTTAAATTGTGTGAACATCCGTGACGTCATGCTTCAATTACAAACGAGGCTTGTGTTCGGCGTCTGAAGGGAGTGGAAAAAAAAATCTCCAACAAACTTCATCCTTGTGTGAAATCTTTAAATTTCGAGATTTTGCTGTCAAAAAAAAATTTAATTTTGTTTTTTTAAAGGAAATTTTCGTTTCTTCTGCTGTCAGCACGAAAGGTCTTTTTGTTTGCTTTGAGTCACCTCGTCTCCATCCATTCTCTATGGATGCAGGGAAGCCATATTTTACTTGGATTTTACTATGATTATATTTATGCATGTACCTGTACCTTTCTGTATGTCATCAGTTCGCTGTATACCAGGTTGGATGGAGAGAGAGAGGAAGATGAAAGGCTTTGAACTTTCGTACACAAACGTTTACAAACGAGAATTAATGTTGGTATACTTATATACATGACACTGGAGGCTCAATACAACAGCCTTCACCTGTAAGAAGAGTTGAAAAAGTTTACCTGAAAATGTCACCAACTTTTCTGATCCTTTGCTGACTTTCTTTGTTTTTGTTTGGTTTTTGGTGTTGCTGTGGTGTTTTTTGTTTTGTTTGTTTGTTTTTAATGTCTCTTGCTTCAAATTTTTTTCACCCTTGTCGGGTATTTTGATCCTCAATGCGAGAGAAGAGAAAAAAGCAGTAATCCATTCATTATCAATGTCTTGCAGCTGCAGTGAAAGTCACGGGCCTTTTAACGACCCTTGACATACCGTGGTCACGCGATGGACACTTGCAAGAGGCGGACAAGACGAGAAACAACAACAAATAACAAATATAATCATAATGGTTTAGACACAAAGGGAGAGAAATGGGAAAAAAAACCCAAATAAAGGACAGACAGAGAGAGAGAGAAAAAGGGAGTAAACAAAGAAAGTAAGAACTAATAAGAAATAAAAAGCAAGGAAACCAAAATAAAAACAGAAGCAAAGAACCGAATAATTGACAATGCGGACGAATGAGCAGAGAAGGTTGTGGAGGAGGGTTGAAAGAAGTGGTGAGGGATGGACCGGTGAAAATCTCATTAATAGGAGGGAGGGAAGTAGACAAAGGTAAGTCCAAATGAACGGTCGCAGTTCGTCCTCTGATCATTAGACGATGAGATCTGAACCCACGACTCTTGTTGTCGACAACAACTTTTTAAAAATGTATTTTTCTTATGGAGACAAATGGTTCCAAACGCGAAACCAAGGTTGACAGCGGGAAGGATGACTAAATTAATCTGATCTGTTTTCGAGAACATACGACAGTTTGACAAAGTTCACACAGTGATGTGCAAACCACTGCTGATGGAGGTGGACAATAGGTGTCTGCAGCTTCTGTCACCTCGTGCTGTGTGGATGCTGCAGCCATCAGGATGATGGTGAAATGAGTTTCCCATCTACACACCTCCCGGCTTGTTAAGCTCAGAGGCAGTTCAGGCTGACAGGTCATGGATCATCGAAACCGCATCGCTCTCTCTCTCGAAAAGCATGATGGGAACGAAGTTTTAAATCCTTCCATAAACTTGACACCATGGAGACAATGAAATGTCATCTTTCTTTCACCCGCTTTCGGTTTTGCTTGTTGGAATTTATATTTTTGCTTTTAATTCTATCCCGAGAAGCGAATCAGTTGGTCTCTCAAGGAATTATTTTGAAAAGAAAAAAAATCTATCTCAGTAAAAGTTTCTGTGCTGTATCTTAACACCAAAGTCTGAACTGGTGATGGAAAAAAAGAAACGACATCATCCTCGGATGCACCCAAGGACCTGCTGCCCTCCACAGAGGTCAAGGCTGTCTGACAGCTGGGGTTCACCGGTTTACTCATTTGCCTTCCACTACATGACATTTACAGGGTCAAGGCAGAGATTTGATGGCAGATAACTGCTGGCAGGGAAAGTAGGGAAGTTTATAGCAGAAGTGGAAAAGATAGAGACCAAGATGTCTCATCTGAAACTACACAAAGGGGGATAACCTTAAAAAAATGAAAAAAAAATGCGTACGAAATAGATAAATAAATGCTAGAAAATAAAACAACTTGGAAAACAGAACTAGAAAGAATAAAAGGTAAGTTAAAAAGAAAAGAAGTAAAATATTGCTGCAAACATCAGTCAACATTTCACTTTCATCGTGTTTATTTAAACAGAAATATTTATGACAGAGACGGCAAGGAACAATCATCAGTGAGTTATTTTATCTTAAAAAGTACAAGTGGATGTGATGAATAGGTCCTTCGACTGTAGACACCATTGGGTGCCTCGATCCTCCTCCCCCCATACAATGGTTTATCTCTTTTCTGCCTTGTTTTTCCTTTACTTTTCTTTCTTTCTTTCTTTCTTTCTTTCTTCCTTCTTTCGTCATTCTCCTCCAGTTTCCTGCTCTTTGATGGTCTCCTTCAAAAAGACTCAGGATGCAGTCCGGAAGAGCGAGGAGTGCTAACTGCAGTCCACTCCAGGTGTAAGGCAGCGGCTCGGCTTCTGGCCTTTAACAAGTTTCCTGTCGCCACCAACTCCCTGCCGCAGACCCTGGTCCTTACAGGGTAATGAGCAGGACACATCGCAGACAGGGACATAACGTGTTTGATGTCCAAAGACCCTGGCAACTGGACACCGGAAACTGCTGGCGCGGTGCACTCAAGTGGCCTGCGATTAGCGCCGTGTACACGGATTCTCGCCAGATTCTCGCCAGATTCTCGCCAGATTCTCGTGTAATTTAGCAAGAAGTGGCCTACAGTCGCCTGGAGGTTCAAGGCTCACCTTCACCACACTTTCTGCAGGTAAATATCAGGTGGAACTGTCTTTTGCTATATCTTATTCATTAGTTTGCAGGAACTGCTGTTGTTGTTGTGTCCTGCTAATTAGTATTTTTGAACGGGTGATTTTGCTACATTCTTGCTAATTGCACAGATAAGCTTTCATTGTTGTCATCTTTTAATAAATAATGCGCAAAAAAATTCTGTTCCTCTAGCCTGCTAATCAGAAAGGAACAGGTGTCTTATTGGTTCATCAGATGTCATCTTGTTGTCAATCTTTGAGTTTAAGGAATTTTTATGTTTGAAACTTAATTGTTTACTCGACAGACCATAAAGTTGTTTACGAATATGTGATTTGTCAACACCGACTTCATTTGTTGATGTTGTGTGGGAGAGAGGTGTTTGTTTGTTGGTTGGTAATGTTTGGCATGGCATGGGTCTTGGAGCAATCAAATAGGGATAATTGTCTGAGAAATATCTTGGTTGTGTTGTAAAATGAGATGATGAAAAAATAGATGTTCCCTGAATAATGAAATGTTTCTTGTTCGATTGAAATATTTACATTAAGGGATTATGGTAGCTGGGTGACGTAGTCATTAAAAAACACAAACACTTGCCTTTGAATCAAACAAAGGGATGAGCGAGGACAGGAGGGAACACCAGGTGTCAGTCCCAGCACCTCCGGTGTGTCCGACAGGTGGGATGGAGTGAGAGCGCCGCCAATAAACAAGTCGTGTAGCACCTGGCTGACGACACCGCCTTCAGCAGTAGCCTCCCCTGCGCTGTCCTACAGACGTGCCCCCGTCTCGCAAGGGGGATCACTCTCATGGCCACACGTTCTGCCGCAGGGACGTTCACTCCAGCAGCTGAGGACTGTGTAACAAGGATGAGCGTGATGAGGTTTGGGAGAGGGACGTGGAGGGACATTGTGTGTGTGGGGGGAATGTAAGGGGCGTTGGGGGGAGGGAGAGGAAGCTAGAGACAGGGGGGAGGGTAGGATGATGTAAGCACACAACATACATGCATTGTCACCGATTCTCCACCTTATATGAACCTCGGCACCTGTCACCCTGTCTAACTAGAGACGATATTCTTCAGTTCGTAAAATATTTTTCCGGTTGTTGATTTTTCTCATCACTCTATCTTCTTACAGATCATCATCATGACTAATGACACTGTCATTGTTGGTGAGCTACTTCACCTCCAAACGAAACCAATTTTTGCTTCGAAGCGTGGGAAACGAACAGGAAGGTAATGATCACCCAGGTAACATCTAGTCGCCCCCATCACACCAGTCTGCACACCTAGGGTATGACACGATGCCAAGGATGATTCAACAGTGTCTTCCACCCCACCGCCAGAACCGAGAGAGTGGGGTGGGAGGATGGGGCTGGGGATGAGGGGGAGGAAATCCCTCTGAGCCTTATTTCACTTATCAGCACTCAAACACTTCGGCCAAAGTTTTATGAAACATTGAGGGCCGTTCGCACATCAGTCTTTGTCAAAATCCTTTTTGCTCTATCGTTGCATCTCGCACGGTGGCGCTCATATTTCGCGCCTAAGTTGTTATTCGGGATTTCGAGGTTTATGTGAAATCTCGTCCACTGAATCTAGACATTAATTTCTTAACGTTCTTTCTTTCTTTCTTTCTTTCTTTCTTTCTTTCTTTCTTTCTTTCTTTCTTCTTTTCTTTCTTTCTTTTCTTTCGTTCTTTCTTTCTTTCTTTGTTCGTTTGTTTGTTTGTTTCCTTCTTTTCTTAACACACACACATACACATATCCAAACACAAACACACGCGAACATACGGTCTCATTCCTTCTCTCTCTCACACACACAACATATATATACACACACACACGCTCTCTCTTCCTTTTCTCATTTGCCTTCCTCTAATCTTCATCTCTGTCGCATCAAACATTTTTAATAAATAATACAGTTATCCCATTTAATACACACAAACACGTAATGTAATTCTGTATTTTGCTCTAGCGATGAAAACGTCTTCATGTCTTCGAGAATCAGTTTCCCTTCTTTAAATTCTTTCTTCCTTGTTTTATTTATTTTTTCTATGGGAAGCCAAGCAACTAAGCGATTCCCTGATATATTTTTTGTGAAGGTGAAGTGACAGACTGCAATGAAGACTACCAATCACAGCATGAGCGGCACCAAAGGGGAATTAATCGCCGCATGAGGGTGCTGCCAGCAAAATGGCGTCATTCTGTGCAAAGTGAAGTATTAAGATAAGAGATATGGCGGCCACAAGGCTGGCAGTATCACAGCAGCTAGCTCCACGTGTACACCCACCCCTGCGTCGACTGCAGGGAGATAAACTGCCAAGATCATAAACTTCCTTAACTCTCCATGTCTCTACAGTGATGGATGGCACTCGACAGACAGGAATTTGGGATTATTTCCTCTGAAAGCGTTTTTTAAAAAATCTTTTCGGATGGGGGTCAAGTCTTTTACTTATGCGTCCCAAGGTAATATATTTTTGACCCGTGTTTCAAAAATAGCCAGAAGCAAAATTGCCTTCTAAACTTGTTTATTTGTTCTATCCATTCTTTCGTCGTCTCCTCTTCTCCACCTTTTATTTATAGTTTTACTCTCCCCAACCCCACCCACAACCAAAAGCTCTCTCAAAAAAATCAAATTCTGGACAAACACTCAATCTACAGAAATACTTATACGATCTGAGTAAACTCTTACTCTCAAGGAACCTTGGGTTAAAGAAGAGTTCGACTTTCCTTTTCGCGTCGTTGCGCTCATCTATCAAGAAGACGAGACGGGGAGAGCAGGCATCCATGTTGGACAATCGGATCCAAGATGTTTGACGAGCCGACGCCTCGTTTTGGTGAGAAACGGGTAGACAGCCTCGGGATTGCGTCTAACCACATTTGTCACTAGCTCACTGGGGTCAAAGGATAAATCTGCTCATGGATGGGTGGATGAGTGAAAGCAGATTACAACATGTCCATGTGGCCGCGCGTGCGTGTATGACAGTTTTAGGACAGCGTGAGAAAGAGAAGACAGTAAAAGTGTGTGTGAGAGAGAGAGATGAGAAAGAAAGGACAGCTTGTAACAGTAAATTGTTGACATGTACTTTGTTAAATGCATGCTGTGAAGGTGGCCATCAAGAATGATTCACTCCACCCCACCCACCCACACATATATATATGCACAGAGGCATACATGCATATGAACGTAAACACTGTATAGCAGGTAAAAACAATTATCATATATGCATCTGATTACATGGCATGGTGAATGTACTCATTGCCCCACATCTCTCCAACACATACAATGAATGCAGAGAAAGCAGAGGGGTATATAGAAAACAGTTGAGATCATTTAATATAATTCTTCAGATGAAGAGGGGCGAAAACAAAAGTACTATAAACCTTATTACAAAGATTTAGTTTGTCAATCTAATCCTCTAATTACATCTAAATGCATTTAATGATAGTTTAAATGATCAGAAAACTTTCTGGAACTGTAATGTCTGTTCAGAAGAAAGGTTCAAATATATGATCCGTCTCTAAGAAAAATCGGTATGATCATTTTCAAAGCCACTACAGAAGAAGTAAAATGTACAACTCCTTTGTCAAAGGCTAAACAACATCAGCAGGTCTCGATAATATCACTGGTGAAATTTTAAAGTCCTCAAATAACAGAACAACTCACTGACACAACATACTTCAATTACTTCTCCAGAAAAAATAATTTAACCACTCCAGTAGAAAGATGATATAAAGCATCCTCATAACTACAGAGGCAGGTAACTGAAAACGGAAGCATTTTGTGACTTAAGGTAGATTAGCTAGCTAATAACAAAAGAATGCACTTTCTGTAGCTAGTTCTAAAATTCTGTAACCTTTCTATCTTTGGTGAGTGAAGAGTTTAGAGAGTACTCCTCATGTACCCACTTACCACCCGGGTAGATGAAGCACGCTGCGCCACACAGGAATCGAACCTGCTAGTGTCAGTACCGCCAGTGTTGTAAGCACTCCGCAGGTCCATTCCCTTACATCACTGATGGCAACTCACAAGCTGAATGATTACAAACGAGAGGGACAGAGGTAGAGCGGGGGATGTTTGTTTGGAAGGAAAGTGCTTCTACTTTGCAGAGATTTTGCATGGTCGGCGGGGTAGGTGATAAATGATTTGAGTGAAGAGACAAGAAGTGAATGGATTAATATCCATCTGGAGAGCCGCCGTCTCGAAAATCGGAGACTGCATACAGTCGACTTCCTTCATTCAAGATGGCCTGCACCACGGATGGCCAGTGCGTAGCGACTCTGTGTCCCTTGGCAACGAGACCTTCTATAATTTCCTGCAACAAGCGCCAGGCTGACTGGTTATGGACTAGAAGGGAAGGGTACATTCGAGATTCAGTACATCACCTTACCTATCTAATGACCAGTGGTCGGAGTTATATAAAGTGATCGCAGGGCTTAGCTACAGACTTAAAGCTTTGCGAGGTTCTGTGTAATTAATTAGGAGGTCAGCTGGTAATCTATGGATCCCTGTCTTGTGCACACTGTGCAGTTACTCCTGCATAAGGCTTGCTAAGGGCTGTAGGTAGTGAGTAAACATCAGAGCTTAGCTTATATTGTGTCAAATCTACCAGGGAATCCACCTGCTGGTCACTAAGCCAGGTAAGTCGTGGACAGGTGAGTGAGCTAGGTGTGTGGTGGGACATGTCAACGAGGCAGGTGAATAGTGAGACAGGTCATGGGCAGTCAGCAAAACTCAAGCCTTCTGAGAAGACGCGTTTTTTAAAACGATAAATAAAAAAAAATGTCTAGGAAATCTAAAGGTTTGCGAACCTATTTTTTACAGATTAAACAGAGAGAGAGAGAGAGAGAGAGAGAAAGAGAAAAGTGCACGTATAAATGACAAGGAAGAAGCCGTCCATTAGCTCCTTCATGTGCTGTTGGAGAAAATTGTTCAGAATCAGCTCATCCTGTTAAGTCAGCTCAGCAACTGTAAAATGGCCATCTACCTTCGGGAAACCTTCATCCACATCAATCTCTGGTGGAAACAGCTGGTGATGCAATCTGGGATCGTCCACTGCTGCCACTAAAGAGCTGTTAAACCAAAGCGTCCTCATCGCTACCTACGCCAAAGAAAGCATCTAACATTAACTCCCTTGTTAATAAGATAAAAGCATCTAAATTCAACTTTAAAATACGTGAACAGTATGGTTCATTTTTAAAAATTATTAATAAAAATAATTTTTCCAACAAATTTAAACTTTTACTGTAAGGAACTTTTTAAAAATGCTTAATCCCAGATACTTTAGTTCCGACGCAGAATATAAAAGTCTCTTCAGACAGCAATCATTACATTACACTTTATTGTGTAGTGTGTGGGGATCGGAGACGCGAACCCAACTTACGGCCAGTCTAAGGGACGCAACTACCTAATTGACACGTGCCTGCCCAGCGCAAGACTGTATGGCTTACCTCCCTTATATAGAAAATAATAGTGGTCCAAACGAAAATATGAACTCTGCAGCCCTGAACTTCTCTCAACATATTTCGGACAAGAACGCAAAGAAAAAAAAAAAAAAAAAAAGAAAAGAAAGAAAACCAACAAACAAAAAGAAAAACCTTGGTTCCTAGTAACTAAAAATATCTATAAGACTTAGGGGTAACATACAGACCAGGGCAGTAGACGTCGTAATCTTGGTCCCACCAGTCCCACCAATCACCAGTTTGACCTCTCCTGTCTTGGAGTCAACGAAAACGCTTGGGGTCATGGAGGACAAAGGTCGCTTGCCAGGCTGGATGAAGTTGGCCGGGGAGGCAGGGACGTCGAAGGCGTTGGTGGTGTTCGGGGTGGAGAAGTCGTCCATCTCGTTGTTGAAGATGATACCCGTCCTGCTACCCTTCATTTTAGAACCAAAGCTGAGATCAGAAGGTAGAAAGAGCAAAGCAATTATAGAGACGCTGCTACTGATGATGATGAGGAGGAGGAGGAGGACGACGACGACGTTTAGAAAGCATACAAGGGAACCAAAGCCCTTTGTCCTGAATACACTAACAAGTCAAACGTTTCCAGCAAATAAAATTAACCGTAGCTCCATCTTGTGACCATGACTTACTGTAGGTTAACTGTGGTGGTGATGGCCACGGCGTTGCCCTCGCTGTCAAGCACTGAGATGTGGGTAGTGCCATGGTCATTCTTGTTGAAGAAAGACGGCTCGTAGTAAGAGATGTCGTGTGTTTTGTCGTCGCTGATCTTGGCGCGTATCTCCTGCCCTACTTCCGGTGACGTCATATTCCGCACCAACTGCAACGCCCAAAGAGAGGTTGGAGGAGATCAAAGGTTACGACATGACCCTACTCATAAACACTCTTCGGATGTTCTCAAACCCTTCAAAGCTCAACTGTCTGCTTAATGTACCTCCTCCTTCTGACAAATCCATTCTTCGATTTCTATCCAACAACTGATCAGATCCACATTTGCGACAAACCGCAAACAATAACTGTACCATTAACATAAACCCTGATAGTAGAATAGTAATGACTTCCTTCATAATTCACAATTAACCCTGTAGAATACAACAATCCGATTCTTTCAGTTAACGAAGTAATCTGTTGTTTTGAGGGTGATACTGGTAATTTTTAGGAAGTTGGCAAGTGCCAGCTTGATAGCATCACGTGACCTGTTAACCAAGGTCTACCTGTGAAATGTTGAGGAACTTGGGGTCGCCCAGTTCTGACCGCTTGGCGTAAGCGAACTTCATGGCTTCTACAATGCGGTGGTAGGTCAGAACCGCCTTGTCTGTCGTCGACATGCTGTCCGGGGTGAACCCATAGCCTGCGGCACATTCATGTGTCAATGTCTAAGAATACGGACATTGGAATATCTTTTCTTCCGACATTTTCATAGAACTAACATCCAGACATAAAACGTTTTTGTGTTTGACTTTACCATCACAATAGTATGGCCACATTTATCTCAATAAACAAATATTTTAATGGAGGCACCTGACAAAATGTTACTGCTCCCTTCATGTCGGTATCTCGACCTTTGTGCCTGACCGGAGCTATATACCTACCCACTCATGTACCCGTGCGAGACCCTGTTGTCACTCACCAGACAAGATGTTAAAGATGTACCCGAGCACCACTCCACTGCCGGGTAGCGGCATGGTATACACTGTCAATCCAGATGATTTCACATCGAAAGTGAGCGGGAACGTGACGTCAACAGTGTAACCGGCCAGGTCCTCCCTCGTGATGGTGCCATCTGCAATTAAATAACTTCATATGAACCCTTTCTCGCTTCCGGACTTAAAAGATGCATTTTGTAAATATAGTTTCGATTGAATAAGTTTTTTTGTGGTTTGAGTGCACAAGATTTACTGTAATCACTATCTCTTAAAAGTCATCTTGTCTTAGACATATGCGAGAAGAATATAGAGAAAATGTATAACTTCATCTTTTCTCTTTGTTGTGCGGGAAAAAACTTGAGCACACGCGCATGATGCTGATCCCTGCATTTTACATGATTACTAAAGGCATTGATGATGATGATGATGTTGATGATGATTGATGATGATTGATGATTGATGATGATGATGATGACTAAAGATTTTATGAATAAATGTAAGAAGAAACAATAAGTAATAAAGGTAGAACTTTAACACAAAAATAGGAACCTTAATCTGCGAAATGAAAAGAAATCAGACAGCACACCTCATTTTTTTCTAGCACCCTTTAAATAATTCTCTTTCTGATCCAAAGTACACACTGCTGTCCCGGATGTCATCTACGATCATCTGTGAAAGCGTCCCGTTGTAGAAAGCATCAACTCCCTCATCGGCGATGATCTGTAGGGTGTGGGCCAGCTTCTCCCTGCGAATCAGGGTGCCGGGTGGCACAACCTCCTTCTTGGAGTCGAAGAGAAAACTTGGGACAGAGAGTACAGTCACAATCACCAACGCCAACAGACAGCCTGCATACACTACCCCGTTCTCTCACTCTGTCTACTTTTACACCTCTATTCACGTCCTGGCAGTGTTATTCCCAAAGTCAGTCATTATCCTCTCCTTACCCTGTTCCCGCACGTGCTCACCTGAATTCTGGGTTATTCACCAGCTCACTCTTCTTTTCCACTGCATCGTTATACTGAGCCTGAGTTAGTGGTGCCCCCTGGCGACACAGGTCGATGGTAGGGGTCAGCAGGTCCCTCCACGGAAGTCGCCCATGATCCTGGTGCAGCCGCCACAAACCCTTCAGTTCCCCCGGCACCCCGATGGCCAGACCCCCTGCCACCCGAAACAGGATGAGGTCACGAAACTGACTCTAGGTTATGTCGACATAGGTTGTTTCCATTGCATACAAAAATAAAATAATTAATAAATAATACAATATTACTTACGGGTGACGTCACTCACGGTAAGTAGACAAGTTCTGGTGACATCACTCACCGTAAGTAGACAAGCTCGGGTTGTTGACAAACATGTCCTGAGAGGCGGCAGCAGGTGCTGTCTCTCGTGCGTTGATGGCGATGGCCAGTCCGGAGGTCCTGTAACGGTAGTGCAGTCACCGTCATGTGGTTCATAGACTTTCAGTCACCAGCTCTGTTGTCACCAATATTGCAGTCACCAGTAACACAGTTGCCAGCATTACAAAGGCTTTAAGGAGGGAACCCCAAATGGGAGAAGCAGTCAGATGGGAAGATCATCTTAACCCAATCGCTTTATAATGCAAATCCTCCTGAAAAACGTTTGAATGAAACCTGCCCGCAAGTTATCGGTAACTAAAGCATCCAGGTGTGTACCTACCTGTTGTAGAAGACAATAAAGGCCCCGCCTCCTATACCCGAGCTCTGCGCGTTCATGAGTCCTTCACAGATAACCGAGGCAACGGCAGCGTCGACGGCATTGCCTTTCTTGCCGCCCATGATTTCGCTGCAATGGTACAGAATGTTGAAATGTCTGTCTCCACTCCAGTCTGGGAATTTACTAATGTCTGTCTCAGTCATGAGGATCTTAAATCACTGTAGCGACCACCTTTCTCTCCTTCTCTCACTCTTTTGATTGATTACTCACGTGCCAATCTTGGAGCACATCTCCGAGTCGGCCGCCACTGTGGCGAAGCGGTATTCGCCATGACCAGACTTGAACTTCCGACTTTGCTCGCTGTCACCTGGCATCTCACATGTCTTGTCGTCACGTGACCGAAGACCCACCCCCAGACCAATCGCCAACCCGATGCCAATGATGACGGCCGCTCCTAGAACAGCGAGGACGATGGCGCGGCTGTTGGATCTGTTGAGACATCAATGAAATGAATAACCAAGCGCAGGACTAAACAAATAAGATAATAAAATTTAAAATAAAAGATTAAAGCTATATAGGTTATATACCTCTCCGAGTGCGCAAAAGAGGAAAATATTATAAAGCCTCGAAATAATACAGACATAAACCGTCTCGAAAACATGTCTGGTTTTAATTTTAATGTGAAATTTATTTCAATGGACTGAATAGGAATATTCATATCTACATTGAAACCAATCAGAGCGCAGCGGAGATCAAACGCGCTTCCTGTCACGTTCCCTTCACTTTCGGTGGACTGCATGTCTACTGTAGTTCAACTCTGACCTATCAGGTTTTATTTACACGAGGTTTACCGCAAAAAATTAAAATGTTTATCTCATAAACAGACACACACACAATCTCGATAGCAAGCACACACACACATGCATCAACATATGAACAAAGCTCACCTGGAAGGCCGTCCCTTCTCCACATCGTATCCACTGGCCATTGCTAACACCTGTTCTTGTCTTTCCTTCCACTGCTGAGACGAACTACATGCGACCTACAACCGGAGACGCAGGACAGAATGTCTGTTGTCTACCTACCTGTCGTAGGCAACTGCACCTGGAGCAGGATGCACACTTTTTACACGTGTCTAAACACATATTTGTCGCGAGGTAATTTGTCTGAGTGATACAAAAATCTCGCGCTGTTTAGAAAGAAATATGTTAATGAGCTGTAAAGGTAACCATAAATAAGTCAAAGAACATTCTGACAAAGAGCTTTAGCGTTTGTTGTAGCCGTCGAGGTATTTCCATGTCACCAGGTGTGTAAACCTTTACGAAGGTGTTTGACAGGTGTAGCATGAAGCAGGGTGGGCAAACATGGGGGATACATCAGCTCCAACTACAAGCATTTATATGCCAAGATCACCAGTGTAGTTCTCAACAATGTAGTGGACTAGGTTCAGAACTACGGTTGAACTTTGACATGGTTGTATAATTATAATTTCTGCAGTTTCGTCTTGCTCACTCTTTAAAAAATAATTTTATATTCCTTTATGTTTTAGCAACATGTAGCTGTCTTATGAGGAGAATGTCATGTTCGTTTGTTATGTTATTACTCCTGTAGTTTGTAAAATGTAATGTAGACATAGGAATGTTATTATGTGATATCCCCCGCCTTTCTTTCACCAGCTGTTCATGACTTACCTCTGGGCTTATGGCCAAGATATCAACGTGTCAAGAAGATGGTCTTCTCATTCTTCCTGTACGTGTACAAGACTTGGAGCATGACAACAGACAAAAAAAGAGAATATATTACACGGATGTATGTCACAGAGGGGGATATGAGGCTAAGCAGCCAGCACATCGAGGGTAGCCGAGCCCCACCTGTCACGTGACTCACAGGTTTTTCTTGTTTTTGTTTTGTTTTGTTTTTTCTATAGGGAGAATGAAAGGGGGAAGACCACTTCACTTCCCAAGGAGACACGGCAAGTGAAGGAACACTGTGTGTAGGGGAGGAGAAGCTAGAAAAGCTAGAAGCTAGAAAGGTACGATTTGTTGTTGTTGTTGTTGTTGTTGTTGTTGTTGTTGTTGTTGTTGTTGTTGTTGCTGCTGCTGCTGTTGTTTATTTCGGATTTATTGGTATGATGGTATTCCCATGTATTCTTTTAAAAATGTAGATAAGTTGTTGTTGTTGTTGTTGTTGTTGTTGTTGTTGTTGTTGTTGTTGTTGTTGTTGTTGTTGTTGTTGCAACTGTCAATAGGCGCAGTCTGCAGGCCCGGAAGCTGGCCACACCAAAGAAATGTAATCCAGCAGTAATGCAACCATAATAATGGGGGATTGCTATAATCAGGATAATTAGCACAGGCTAAAGATGATTGCCTTCAATGACATTTCTGCAGAGCTTTTTATCACTAAATCGTGATAATCTCAGAAGATTTATTGTAGTCTACTTAGTTTCTGACTTTTAAAAGCGATTGTAATGGTCTTGTGTAGAGGAACAAAACGGCTACCTCCGTGAGTGTCACGTGATTCCTACGTTCTAGTGTTACAGAGGAAAACAAGACAACATGAAATGTACTTACAGTGCTGACTACCGGTAACAAGACTGAAGGAGGTCGTACAGAGGCCAGGCCATTCAAAGACGTGCAGCGACACACATCCATGCAGCGGGGGGAGCAACGACCTCGTTGTTCAGTTGTCCGTGAAGTGTGACAGTGACAGTGACATGCCAAGGACGTCCATGCTGCATGCCACATGGCTGAGCTCATGAATATGTTGCGTGACCGACAGTCCGTATGTTGGTAACAATACATCACAGCCAATAAAAAGTCTTCATAATAGAGGTGGGGAACGTTTTTCCCTCCTGAAGGGTCGTACAGAATGATCAGTTTAAAAATTCTCATGCTCTATTGAGTCAAGCTGTTGTTTCACCTCAGTGTGTTGAGATGATGATGATAGCTAATTAGCACACACTTACCTTCTCCCGATGGAGGAGTTGATGGCATTTACTAAGTGTCGACACACATGCTACACATACACAGACATCCTTACACATGCACAAATAAACTCAAAAACCCAAACGAATTGTTGTCAGCCAAACAAAGCTTTTTTTTTTCTCGTCCTTTGGAAATGTATGAAAAGATAATTTGGACACTTGTAGGCCTGAACTGTTCATTAATGTACAAAGCAATGTCGACTATCATATTTCTTTGTTTTCTTTTTATTTTCCTGATATCGTCGAAGAACGCTACGCGCATCAACAGATGACATCAACTGGAAGGGGTCTACCCTCGGCTTGGGGGTAAAGGTCACGTGCATGCCTAGTTCTCCTTCCTTGCCTGCTCTTTAAAGTTCACACTATTATTATTCACTTTAGAAAAATTTGTTTTGCTATCAAAAAAAAAAAAAAAAAAAAAAAAAAAAGAAAGTAAGAAAAAAAAAAAGAAAAGAAGAAAAAAGCTTATTTACTAAATTTTTCGCATGCCTTGACGGGCCGGATTAAAGGATTTCACGGATGTTCCCCACCTCAGCAGAGCTTTTTTATAGAGTGACAGTCGACGGCCATGCAACAATGGCGTACAGCACATCCTGTGATGTCATTGCTTCTTTCCTCTGTTGACACTCGTTGGACACCTTTTAACCGATGAAGAAATTTAAAAAATACACCTAAATATCCCTATCACCCAGTTCAACAAAAGGCAACCTGATGTTTCAGGGCTGAGAGTTTAAAGCCGTTACATTTTAACCATTAGACTACTTCATGAATCGTTTTTGAATCTTTGGATCTTTTTATGTCTATAATTTTCACTTTGTTCGGATTATTACAGTTACGTATTTCAACTTTCCCCAGGAGAGCTGTCATCTGCAACTTGATTTATGTAACCAGAAGAATTTGATGTTAAGATGGACTAGATGGACTTCCACAAACTGAATAAATTATTAAATAAATTATTAATATTACACAAGCACACAGGAGCACACGAATAAACTGCAAACAATGTGTTTAGTACTGTATTTCGGCTTTCTTAATGTATTCTTGACATTTTCTTGACAATGTAGAAAGTCAGTTTCAACACATCAAATGGCTTTCATTGATTTGAAAAATGAATAATTAACAAACTAAAAGATGTAAAAATAGCTACCCGTGACTTGTTTGCGCAAGACTTTACTACTTGTAAACAAAGACAAACGTCTGATTACATGATAGTGGATGTGCACATTCGCAATCCCCTCTTCTCTCAAACACACATACACACACACGCACGCACAATATACTTTCAAGTTTACACACGCGCACGCATACACAGACACACCGACCCACCCACCCCTCCCCGCACACGCACACCCCCCGATCGACCCACCTACCCACATATGCACATATGTTACGTGTGTAACAATGAAGATTGAAGTTTCTTGACCTGATTAAACGAAATTTGGTAATTGATCAGCGAAAGGTTATAGTTGAAGTAGCTTCAGTCATTTGGAACCGAGGTGTTTACAGACCGCACTCATCTCGGAAACAGAATGGAGGGAAGTTCCATTCTCCTCCCCTTCTCTGCCTCACCTTTCCAGACTTCTAAACAATCGGAATCCATTCAACATCTGGGTCAACTGGAAGAAAACAGGAGAGAGAGAGGAGGAGGATGGACTGAGTCTGAAGAAAAGCTCTACTACCATGTAGGGATTTTGTATCGGGAGGGGTGGGTGGTAAATGACTTGGTTGCAGCGTGATGGATATGAGACAAGAAGTGTATTAGCATCCTTATTATTATTATTAATATCCATCTGGAGCGCCGCCCTTCCGCCAGTCCGACACTGCGTATAGTCGTTCGTCTTCATTCAAGATGGCCTGCACCACAGAGCCGCTCTGAGCAACCACTTTGTGTCCCTTGGCAACCAGACCATCTTGAATGTCCTGCAACAAACAGCGAGATGGTTATGGAGGGGGTATAGTCGAGATCCAGTTAAAAACCATTTTTTGCTAGTGTCCGTCATTATAACTCATCAGGGGCTATAATTATCTTTTGACCAGTCAGGTCGTCAGGCCTGTGGATAGAGAGGTCAGTGAGCCATGTGATGGGTAAGATAGCTCAGCTGCCGTCAGATGCTTTTTCGTAGTGATTAATAACCAAAGGCCTAAAAATATGAAAAATCAGACGCTGATTTATCACGGGGAAAATATTCTCTCTCTATCCCTCTCACACACATATCATAGACAAAGCACACAGAGAGAAGGAACAATTCACGTCAGGAGGAGGAGTCCCTCCATTAGCTCATCACCCGCAGGTAGAGATAACTCTTCAGCAAGAATCTGTTGCCGTTGTTACGCTCGCTGGACAATTGTAACAAAGCAAACTTTGTCCATCTACCTTCGGGAAACCTGGATCCACGTGAATCTCTGGCGGAAATAGCTGGTGGTGCACTCTGGGATCATCCACGGCTTCCACTAAAGAGTCGTTAAACCAAAGCGTCCTCATCGCCACCTACCTCACAGAAAACGTCAACAGTCAAAGATAAAACCTTCTCGTTAATCAGAAGCAAGTGTTTAAAGCAATATGAAATATAAACAATGCAGATTGTTACTTTAATCGAATTTTCCCATGATAAATAATCGGTTATGTATGAAGTCAACATTACAAAAGAAAAATTAAAATGTGAAAGTGGAAAAAATATAATAATCTGTTTAATCTTTATCCCGCTTTATTAGTCAGTATGGGGATTATATACTTGATGACCATTCCAAGGGAACTCTTTGGAGGAGCATAGAGTGGTACTTCACAGACAAGTCGTTAGGCAAACAGACAGATATACCAGGGCAGTAGCTGTCGTAATCTTGGTCCCACCAGACGCACCAGCCACCAGTTTGACCTCTCCTGTCTTGGAGTCAACGAAAACGCTTGGGGTCATGGAGGACAAAGGTCGCTTGCCAGGCTGGATGAAGTTGGCCGGGGAGGCGGGGACGTCGAAGGCGTTGGTGGTGTTCGGGGTGGAGAAGTCGTCCATCTCGTTGTTGAAGATGATACCCGTCCTGTTACCCTTCATTTTAGAACCAAAGCTGAGACCAGAAGAAGCGACGTAAATTTAAAGACCATGCTACTGGTGGTGGTGGTGGTGATGATGATGATGATGATGACGACGACGACGAGTGTGAGTATGCGCTTTACAAATGTTACATTTATTATTAATTAGTTTATTATTAGTTAAGGTGTGTTGACTTACTATAGGTTAACTGTGCTGGTGATGGCCACAGCGTTGCCCTCCCCATCAAACACTGAGGTGTGGGAGGTGCCTTTGTCGTTCTTGTTGAAGAAAGACGGCTCGTAGTAAGGGATGTCGTGCGTTTTGTCGTCGCTGATCTTGGCGCGTATCTCCTGCCCTACTTCCGGTGACGTCATGTTGTGCACCAGCTGCGACGATCGCAGAAAATAAAGAATATTTTTTTATCATACACTTATACCTGCTTCCAGTCATCTTAAACCCTATCAGCCAACTCAGTGCATATCCCTTATCTAACTGACAAATCCATCCTTCGATCTCTGCCCTATAATCTGATCAGATCTCCACGATATGTAATGAAGACTTTTAACGATCATAGGGAGTAACGAGTTTCTGTAATACTGAAATCTCTGGACCCTGAAAGTGAATGTTATTCTCATGCAATCTTTGATCTCTCCACCTTATCACAGTAGCAGTTATAATTACACAGTAAATAGTTATGGTTACTATGTCAGCAATCTTCAAGGGAGATCCACCTTTGACCTATGTTCTACAAAAAAACGAGATCTCCCTTCATGATTCCGACTCAGGTCTGCAAAGTTTTCCGATCAAGTTCATTCGTGAAACATTTCAGGTTGTTGATCTTAAAACGATACGTCGGTAATGTTTATGAAGTTGTCATTACTTTGCGTTATTCCCTTAATTTGTAACTACAACAGTAACGAAGATAACTGCATTTTCCAGCTCGATATGTACTGCGATCGTTGAGACAAGGGAGACAAGTCTAAACTTGAAAACATTAAATGACGGGTTATCTCCCTTCACCAAGGCTACCTGTGAAATGTTGAGGAACTTGGGGTCGCCCAGTTCTGACCGCTTGGCGTAAGCGAACTTCATGGCTTCTACAATGCGGTGGTAGGTCAGAACCGCCTTGTCTGTCGTCGACATGCTGTCCGGGGTGAACCCATAGCCTGCAGCACATTCACGTGTGAATGTGAACGATCATTGAAGCATCTTTCCCTGACTTCACACAATTTTTATTTTCATTCTCGATTTTACCGTAACAACAGTAAGGAGACCTAGTTTCTTCATTTGTTTGAGGAAATACTTAATGCAAGTATCAGGTCTTTCTGCTTGTTTGATGTCAGATCCAGGGTTGAAGCCTAATTCCTCCTTGATGCATGATAGAGATGTTGATGCGGAGTACTATCCGTCCTCATTTTCTGGGGTTTTCTATGTACCTACTTATTCCATGTAACAGTGCACTATCTTGCTCTTGCTTACTAGATAACATGTTAATAGCGTACCCGCGCTCTACCCTGCTCTTGCTCACCAGACAAGATGTTGAAGATGTACCCGAGCACCACTCCACTGCCAGGTAGCGGCATGGAGTACACTGTCAACCCAGATGACGTCACGTTGAAGGTGACCGGCGACGTCACATCAACTGTGTAGTCGGCCAGGTCCTCCCTAGTGATGGTGCCATCTGCAACATAATAACTACACATGATCACTTGTTCACGCTCAAACTTAGAAGATATAATTTGTAAATTTTCTTATGATTGTCGTATTTTTTTAAAGTGTAAGTTCACAAGAATTATTGTAAAAAGTAAGATATTAATTTTAAAACTATGTACAATACCCGTAACGCCTAGCTCCACCCCTTAAATTTATGCCACCCGCTTCCACTCACTGCTGTCCCGGATGTCGTCAACGATCATCTGTGAAAGTGTTCCGTTGTAAAATGCATCAGCTCCCTCATCGGCGATGATCTGTAGAGTGTGGGCCAGCTTCTCCCTGCGAATCAGGGTGCCGGGTGTACAACCTCATTCTTGGAGTCGAAGAGAAAACTTTGGACAGAGAGTACAGTCACAATTATCAATGGTAAACAGCAACGCCCATACAAAGCATGCTACCCATCAACTCCTGATTTCGTAATTTACAGGTATTTCAAGAGTTCACCTGTTACCAGGCCTGGTTCTACGGGTAGGCGAGCTGGGTAGTTGCAAGCACTGAAGGGGAGCAAAGATAGCACGAAAGATGTTAGGACATTATGTACATACTTGCTCGAGATTTATGTAAATACAACTTCGTAAAATCTGTAAATTTCACATTTATAAATAAAGCTTCATTAAATCATCCTTAAAGCCTTCCGAGTGACGAAAATGTGAAGCGTTTTGTTTAATTAATCAACGGCACATTCTATTAAAGCTATCATTCCTATTAATCTGAGATTTAAAAAATATTATAAATCATTTCTTAAACTAGAGAAAGTTTTCTTGATAACCTGCCATCAAATACCATCATGAAAAATATGAGATTGCATACGTAATGAGATCGACATGCAAAACCCATCCTTCAAACAACTGCTATTCAAGTCTGGTACAACATCAAAGAGAAAAACTCCAGTCTTCACTTCTTCCTCAACTATTTTTTTTAAAGACAGCTAAAGATGGAGACTTCACATGTAAAAAATATTCTCAAAGTACAAAGCTTGCTCTTTACTCCTCTTCCAGTCTACTGTGTGCAAAGTTTTTGCTAATGACTGGGGGAAGTTCAGTGCAAGATAATGTTTCGCTGTGTGAAGGACCACAGGACACGAACAATTCCAACGTCTGTTCTTTTTTCTCCAATGTCCTGTTTGTAGGCGTGCATTTCGAAAACACCAGCGGTGTACTCATGCACATTGTGAACAGCCTTTGCACAGAGTTTTACTCAGTCGTTAAAAAGAACTGAATTGATTCCCACTGGATATAAAGCAAAGACAAAGAAGGGGAAAGAGAGAGAGAGAGAGAGAGAAAAAAAAAAGAACGATCAACAATCAAATGATTGAACGAGTCCACCTCTGACTGTGTTACTCCTGTATTTTACTTTTACATTCTGGTGGGCTTTCTTCGTCTTGTCTTTCCCTCTGCTGTATGCACTTTCTTCGTCTTGTCTTTCCCTCTACCTCTGTATGCACTTTCTATGTCTTGTTGCTCATTCTACGTCCTGGTCCACGTTGTACGTCTTGCCGTTCCCCCTTTGTCTCGGTGTTTTGTACGCCTTCAGGCTATACATGTTTTCTGGTGCTGTTTCTACGTCTTACTGTTCAATCTACGTCCTAGTGCCGTTTCTACGTCTCGCTGCTTAATTGACCTCTTAGAGCTCAATCTACTTCTTGGTTCTTTTTCTACAACGTACCTACGTTCTGGTTTTCTACATCTTCCCACTCTACATACGTTCTGGAACTCGTTCGACGTCTCGTCACACTCGTTACGTTCTGTAGCTCTTCCTTTATTTACGTCCTACGTCCAAGATGAATACTTCTACATCCTCTCGCTCTATCTACGTCTTATATCCATCCTCATTCTATCACCAGGTCAGTACCACTTCTACCTACGTCCCCCTGCATGTGCTCACCTGAATTCCGGGTTATTCACCAGCTCACTCTTCTTTTGCACTGCAGCGTCATACTGAGCCTTGGATAGTGGTGCCCCCTGGCGACACAAGTCGATGGTAGGGGTCAGTAGGTCCCTCCACGGGATCCGCCCATGATCCTGGTGCAGCCGCCACAAGCCCTTCAGCTCCCCCGGCACCCCGATGGCCAGACCCCCTGCCACCCGAAACAGGATGAGGTCACGAAACCGACACTAGCTTATGTTATGTTGGTTTTGTTTTTTGTTTATTTCTTTATTTTTGAAATTTTAATAGCGTCGGGCTCTCCACAAGGGAGAAGACTAAAGTATTTCATACACTTTCTAAGTGAACAGTCTACTGACGTAGACACCGTAAGTAGACAAGTTCTGGTGACATCACTCACCGTAAGTAGACAAGCTCGGGTTGTTGACGAACATGTCCTGGGAGGCCGCAGCAGGTGCTGTCTCTCGCGCGTTGATGGTGATGGCCTGTCCGGAGGTCCTGTAACGGCAGTGCAGTCACCATGGTTACCAGTGTTACTGTTGCTAGATGTGCAGTCATCAGCATTACAGTCAACAGCATTACACACACCTGCATGTTGTCACCAGTATAAAAGTTACTAGACTTGCTGTCACCAGCCGATGAAGTCACTGCAATCATGGTCGCCATCTAGAATCACAGTTACTGGAACTGAAGTCGCTAGTCAACCTCACAGTCATTGACATTTTGGTTGCCAGCATTACAGTCACCAGAATTACTTTATGATTTATTATCGTTAACTCTGGATTATTATTATTATCGTTAACATTATCGTTAACTTTGGATCCAGGTGTGTACCTACCTGTTGTAGAAGACAATAAATACCCCGCCTCCTATACCGGAACTGTGGGCGCTCATAAGTCCTGCACAGATAGCAGCGGCAATCGCTGCGTCGGCGGCGTTACCTCCCTTTGCGGCCCATAATTTCACTGAAATGAAAAAACTGTTGGATCGTCTGCTGTTTACCAACGCCAATCTACGAGTATGGGAACTTACTAACTTCTATCAATCCGGAGCATCTTAACTCACGGTCATTTCAGAGAAACCAGTTCTGAAGTGCCGTCTTACCTCCCTTTCTTGCTACCAGAACCAGTGGACCACTTTTCTCTTATTGTCCCACTTTCAATAAATTCATTTCATGATTACTCACGTGCCAATCTTGGAGCACAGGGCCGAGTCGGCCGCCACGCTGGCGAAGCGGTACTCGCCATGACCGGACTTGAAAGTCTGACTTTGCTCGCTGGTGATTGGCGTCTCACATGTCTTGTCGTCACGTGACCGAAGACCCACCCCCAGACCAATCGCCAACCCGATGCCGATGATGACGGCCGCTCCTAGAACAGCGAAGACGATGGCGCGGCTGCTGGATCTGTCGAGAGAAGAATGAAATGATAAAATAAACGCAAAATTAGATGAAACTGTGGAGAAACATTTTTTTTCATTTAAACAGCTTAAAACCAATCTTTGATGGGTCACATGGGAGTTTATGTTTCTTTCCCACACGTAACAAGCCAGTAAATTTCTTAGCAAACAGGTCCAATGGGTTAAGGGGCCACGGCAACCACATGACCTTACTACAATTGGAAAGGTAAGTATTAAAGATCTCATGTATCTCCAGGCTGGTTTTGATTTATGAGGGCGGGACCCATCTCATCTTTCTCTCTGACTCAACGTCTGCAACTGTCGGAGGAGTCAGTCAGGTACCCATTCAGCACCTGAGTCAACTAGGGGTGGGTGTGGTGGGTACGCTGCATCGTGTGAATCTGGAACTTGCTGAGCGACCGAGTCCAAATTTGTTTGTCCGAACCCCACCCAACCTTGTGGGCTTTACAATATTATTGGTAACTGTGGAACCGACAATTTTACAGACCAGTGGAGCAATAAAATATATATATACACGCATCAACAAACACACAGAATGCATTCCTCCATACACACACTTAACATACGCCGACATACATAATATCGGGGTTCTTTCAAAGCCAGCGAACTGAATAAACATGGGCAGGTTTTCAGTGTAATATTTGCCTTGCAAGCAAATTTTTTTTCTGTGATATGTTCTACAGCATAAGCAAACATGCAAAGTAGACAGCTAGAGAGTGGGTCTGATGTCTTGACATAAGATCCTCATACATTTCACTACATCATCTGTTTGTATTTTGTCCCAGGGTGGGAGAGGAGAAGAGTTTAATTTTGTGTTTGATTTGTTTTGAATTTCTTTTGGCTAGCGGCTTCAGACCATGCACGCAAAGAATTTATTTCATAGAAACGTGAGCTACTTTTGTCAACACTGGTTGAAAGTAAGTAACATTCATATGCTAATTTTTAATAGTTTATAATTCGTGTCACAAAACTATAATAACGGATGTACGTGGCTAGACGGATATCTGTGCTTCGCCTAGGGGAATCTCTCTGTGTCTCTGTCTCGGGGCTCAAACAATGATGATGTTCCCCACCTCTGGTCTAAGGGAAGAAGGGCTGGGAAGGGATGTCAAGATGCTGACGTCATGTATATCAAAGACTGTCTAGTCTGACTGACAGCTAACTACAGTGTATTAGGGAGGAGGGAGGAGGGGGAGTAAGGTAGACTTGTGGAAGACCCTTGGCATGTAGAAGGTCAATGGTCGTGTTTGAAGATTTATGTCGTTATGGCATCACCGCGAAATCGTTTTGCAAGTGGGTTGCTCATATCATTTTGCAACCTTAGAGTGTTTCGAATGACACAGCACAACGAGATGTTGGGGCCAGTGCACTCTTCAACATGGGTTAAAAGAACTGCTATCTCACGAATCTCGACCATAAAGAATCCTTCAGCTTTACAAACACGATCTTAAGCTGTATGATACGTGTGACACGTGTAGCTCAGGTAACAGCATGTTTTAACCTGTACAGGTATGTGTGTCTGCGGATATCGGTCATTATGAACTAGCAATTTTTAATGAAATGATAAAATTATGATTTGCATGCCTTTCCTAACGGGGGTTTACCAAAAAACCACCCACACACACCACACAATATTAACCAAACAAGGAGTCTGATCCCTGTCTGAGGACACCAACAAGCATAGAAACGTCAGATGACGATTTCTCAAAGCACCGAGGTTTCAGTAAATCGTTTCTTCGCAGATAATTGAGACAGGAACAACACAGGAAATTGAACTTCCTTCACACTTTTGTTACTGGATGAAGGTAACAGGTCGACAGATCAAAACCCATGGACCCCTACCTCCTCGCGTGCATAGTGGACAGAGTGACGTCCTCCGCAACTTGCGGTGTCTTTGTTTTCAATCAGAATCCGCCTCTTGAATGTCTGGGGTCTAATGTATAAAGCTGAATATCGCTGAAATAATACCAATGTGCAACAATTTACAACATTTACACCTGCGATTTCGTGATAGGGAAATGCATG
Organism: Pomacea canaliculata; assembly: GCF_003073045.1. Taxonomy (NCBI): domain Eukaryota; kingdom Metazoa; phylum Mollusca; class Gastropoda; order Architaenioglossa; family Ampullariidae; genus Pomacea; species Pomacea canaliculata. The sequence continues at coordinate 27,908,428 of NC_037593.1, forward strand.
ATACCGGCGTCATGCGAAGGCAGTCGTCACAATTAAAGTTTTTGGTTTAGAGACATTTCGCAAAAATAATGGAATCGTGGATATGGACCGATTCCAATGGAAGTGCTAAATAACGAAAAATATTATGGGAAGCTTACATACATAACAGACCTGGACAGACCTTTCACACAACACATGACATACAACATTATCCATCAGAAATGATCGGATTGTACCTATTGCAGGTATTTAAATATTTGACAAAAAAACTATGACTTACAGTGAAGTTGCTGTGAATACTCTCTTTCTCTGTCATGACATTAATCTGACAAGCTTTGATATATATCTACGATAACTGACGCAACGTGACATAAGCAGTTTGAAGCAGAGAAGAAAGTACATTGAATAAATCCTTGATTTCCACCTGTGTCACGTGACTGACTACGTGCACGTTAAAGCGACTGTGTGTCATTAACTCTAATTCGTGAATTAATAAACATAGTCCCCGTGTATAGGGTGTAGTGACGTCAGCGGACATTTGAGGTTTTATACAATTCATTATCCTGATTTCAAATATGAAAAAAAAAGATTTCGCGCTGTGATAAACAGAACACTTTATTATCACAAGAAAAGGTCTTCAGTCAGAATGTTGATCTGCTGTGTTTACTTGGAATGTTTTGTATTTAAAATCATTATTTATTGTATGACCTGTAGTTTTTTAATATTTCCTGAATTGCTACTTGTTTGTTGTAGATGTTTATTGATGACGCGAGTAAATAATCATTCAGCGCAATAGCCACGAAATTAATTAATTAATAATGACGTCACGCAGCAACAATGAGCGAATGACGTCAGCTGTTGGTCTGAAGACTGAAACAAGATTAGAAATCATGACGTCATCGCTACATCGGCCTAGACTGGTGTAGAACATTCGAGCTATATATAGCTCTTTATGGAACCTTCTACTTATCTCTGAATATCATAAACATATCTTGTGTACAAGTGTACACATGCTTTGATCACCAACCACACAAACGCGAACTAATAGAATTATGCTGGTTTAAATCCTTTACAAATAAAAAAAAAAGTTTTATTATGAGCGTATTTCCTACAGCAGCAACTTCGGCGCATTGAAATTAGTCAGCCATTAATTTTTGTTCCTTGCCGAAAATAACGACATAAAATACCATTTTTTCAAGATGAAGAAACCCAATTACATTTTTATATGTCTGCCCTATGAATTATGATTTGCGAGAAATCTATATGCCCGTAAAATATTAAACACGAGACCTTCTCTATTCAGATTCCAACTTACAATGTTAGACACTAGAACTAATATTTCTATCTACATTTGCCTTCAAAGCATTGGACCGGAGAGACAAGTCCCTAAAATAGTGTATGTCACTGTGTGTTCTCTCTGTACTTGTATCTTCTGTCAATTTATCCCGTTAATTGGTATCTCTTCTGTAAGTGTACACCATCCTCATGTTGATATCTGTTGTGGAGTCTTTTGAAAGGAAGGATCTGAAGTACATGTAGGTGAAACTGCTTACCTCTTCAAGCCGTGCCCCTTCATGTAGATCATTAACTCAGTAATGAAAATCCTACATTAAGACTAGTACATAGCTGCACAACTTTCCGTCTCTAGGGGATGTTATTTATTTTTCTGAATCCGAACACTGGGATATAATGAGTATCTCGTGGTATTTTACGATGGATTAAAAAACAAATGATATTTTCAACTGTTTGTAGTTTTTAATTATATTCTGTAGGTTCCAACCACTTTTTAAAATATTTTTGTTATTATCTTTATCATCATCACCGACGACTATACGCTAATCACGAATTTCTGGTTGTAAATTTACTGGATTGAAAAGACTGAAATGAAGTAGTCTTCATGTGGGGTGGGGTTAAAGTTCAAACTGTGATCAAACATGCTTCTAGTCAAATTCCCTTCAATATCTGTGACAGGTTACCGTAGTTAAATGTTCTTGAGCTACCATGTTTTATTTACACAGCGTTTATCGCGAAACGTTTTTAATCAGTCAGCGAATAATGAAGTTGCCAAAAAGTCAAAACAAAAACAACCGGGATTGTGGAAATACACTTTTAGACAAACATTTATTAAAATGCTGATTGCATTCGATGACGGGACCTACATAGTACAGCATCAGGAGAGATTGGCATTATTCTATCTTACTAAAAGTGAGATGTGTGATTTGTGTTATTCCTCTGTCTCAGGTTTTAGTGGACCTCATGTCAGAAGAATGTGAGCGGGAGTTTGCTCAACCTCCGACTTCAGCCAGTATCCTATTCATCATTAAACAAGCGTCTGTCGGATGTGTCCATGTCCGCATTCATTCTCATCCATCGCTGTAGTTGCTCTCTCACACTTTCTTCTCTCTCTCTTTCTCCGGTCCGGTGACAGTCAATCGTTTAAGATTCAGACCTTGTCTAGTCTCTGAACTAGGAACCTGATTTGCTGTGTATCGTTGTTGGGTCTGTGTAGGAACTAGTCATCCCCTATAACACACACTCTCTCTCTCTCTCCCCTTCCTCCTTTTCTTTCTATTCTCTTCTTGCATTCCTACTACCCTCCCTTCCTCTCCCTCTCTTGTCTTTCCTCCCTTCTTCCTTTGCCTCGTACTTCCTAGCAAAGAATAAAAAATACTCATCCTTCAAACAATCGTGACATCAGAGCATACACGCGGCATAAAAACACTCTTACGCATACGACCGCTTCATCAGAGCTCACCTGGCAGGCCGCCCCTTCTCCGTGTCGTATCCGCTTGACATTTTTACACCTGCGCCAGTCCTTCAGCCCGCTGCTGAGACGAACGAAATGCGACCCACAACCGGCACACACTCACACAGATAGGGGACAGACAGACTGTCTTGCCTCCCTACTCACCACGGGGCCCGCCCGGCGTAAACAACTACCTGTGTGCCACTGCCTCACCTGAACTGCACTGAAAGTTTCCACCGTTCGAACGCGTCGTGCGCATGCGCGGAGGAAAAGCGGGCAACAGTCACCGGACATCCTGAACAGTAATTAGTTCACGCTGACGCCGACAACTAGGGAGGGTTGAGTCTTGTGTAAGTTTTCCCACACCACATCCTTTTTCTAGTTTACTTACAAGAGCTGTCGTGGCCTCTTCAGGTGAGAAAACAGAACAGACTTCATCGTCGTGGACTAAATCCTTGACACGCTTCGTCAAACATGTGACTGTGACTGTTTAGCATATTTTAATGTGATCTTATATTTACCATATCTAAAAAATACATAAGGCTAGATAATAAAGCCCTAAATTCGGACATACGTCAAAGAAAACCGAAAGATCCGTTTCCGTAAACTTCAGAACTAAAGGAAACCTCAAACAAAAGAAAAGAAAAACCTGACATCTTAAAAGTTTGATAAGAAGACGATTAAGATACAGTTTAGTTACTTTAAGGACTGACGATGACCACCAAAAACAGCAAGGTGCAGTGACTTTCACGGCAACTGTCAATTAATCATCTCTCGCAATCAGTACCCGAATCCTCCGCTCCATCCATCCACTCAATACGACACACAACCAGGCCCAGGTCTCTCCCATTGTTTGTTTGTTTTTTAATCAACGGATGATGATATGTGTCCAACGAATTTGTGAGAAATTATATTGTTTGGGGGGCGGGGCTATATCAAAGAGGATAACAAAAGAGATCGCTTAGGTGGGAAAGAGAAGCCGCGCTGACCCGGATGTGACCGCGGCCACTCCTACCTGTTACGAGTATCGATGTTGGCGGGAGGATGCCTGGTGGTAGGTACATGGGGCGCTGCACCGAGTTGTCCCAAGTATCGAATTAAAGGTGATGACTTCTCGGAAAAGTTGGGTCACATAGAGTTCTTGCACGAAACAAAAACTAAAACTAAATGTCGAGTACTGTTTGCTTGCTTGCTTGCTTGTTTGTTTGTTTGTTTGTTTGTTTGTTTGTTTGTTTGTTTGTTTGTTTTTCTTGACACTTTTTTGATTACGGTTTTCACAGACAGTGTAACGCAATAATGTAGAAACGAATTTCTAGATTTCAGAGTTTTGTGATTCCAAACCGCTCTTAATTTGAAGTTATTTAGTTATTAGCAGGGACAGCTGACCTTTAATTCAATGGATGATGACGTGTGTGTGTCTGTGTGTGTGGACTGACCAGAAGCTGTTGACTGTGTATTTTAATAATGCTGTAAGTCTCCTTGTTGTTCAATGAATGATTCGATGCCGATGCCGTGATGCGCCAACTTTGCAAGGACCACTCAAAGTAATGAGGTGACAATCTTCTACAATTGTCCACACACACACACACGCACGCACACACACACACACAGGCACCCATGGACAGTCACATGAAATTATTTACAATATAAAACCATTTGAAGCAGACTTTTTTGGTAAGGAAAGAATTTCTCTTTTTTTACAACAGACATTGCGACTTGTAAACAATAACACACACGCATCTGACTACAAGGTAGGTTAGATATGCTCACCCTCAACTCTGAGACACACACGCGCGCAGAAACATACATACATATATATTAGTGAAAATGGAAACTGTTTGAATTGAGTAAACGAGATTAACTAACTGGTTAACAAACAAGTAAGAGTTTAAAGTAGCTTGATAAGTTTTCGGTCGTCGGGCAACTCGCTTTCCTCGTGAACAGCATTGTATTTCGTCTATCCATCTCCTCTCTATCTCTCGTTGCTTTACCTTCACAAGCTTCTTCGGTGTCAGGTACCCGTTTAACACCTGGGTCGACTGAGAGAAGCCCACCGCGTCACACAGGCATTAAACATGCCAGAGTGCATGCCACCTCCTGGCCTGAGCCATATTTATAATAAACCCACCATCAACATCTTTTTCAAAAAAATCAGTTGCAGTTCAGTGAAGAATCAAAACTAAAGCTACATCACTGAACATCACTAGGTAACACCCACCCAGAGGGAATTCGAGTGTGACGGGGGCGGAATATAATCCTCGTCGTCTTGGTGACAAGAGCTTTGTACTAACTGGACTATAAAAGGAGAATAATCATTCCTACAATTAAATAGCGGTGTTGTTAACACCCCTGCCATTCAAAGGGCTATTTATTATACTAGAGAATTATTTAAGCCATGGTTACACGATGCTTTGATAAATTTGTGGCGGGATGGGGTGGAGGCTTTTTGTGTGTGGGATCAGGAAAAGTAACAGAAAGACAGAAACGAGGTGGAGGGACGGAGTCCGTTTGGAAAGAAGCGCTTCCACCCTGCAATGATTTTGGGTCGGTGGATAGGAGGAGTGGCAAATTATTTGGGTGAGGAGAGTGATGTCATATTGAATGGATTAATATCCATCTGGAGCTCCTCCCTTCCGCCAATCAGAGACTGCGTATAGTCGACTGCCGTCTTTCAAGATGGCCTGCACCTTAGAGCCAATATGCGTAGCTATTCTGTGTCCTTTGGCAACAAGACCATCTTGAACGTCCTGCAACAAACGCTAAGCTGGACTTGTTATCTACTATATGAGAGGGAGTATAATGGAGATCTAGTAAACCATAGTCATGAAGAGTAAGTCGTTTTCCCCAAAGCAGATGGGAAACTCGAGGAAAAGCTTCTTGTTACAAAGTTATAAAGTGGTGTCCACACCCCGCGAACACTACTTCATGTGTCTTTAACCTACAACCCCTTCACCACTGCTTATATAACGAGGGCTTCGGGGCTTAAAACACAACCTACGGAGTCTGGACACCACTTTATAATTTCCGAAACAAGACGCTTTTCCTCGAGTTATCCACGTTGCCCCAGAGCAATGACTTTCCCTCGCTTCATGACTACGGCCCCTGGGGATGTAGGTTAGTGTGACTCAGGTGAATTGTGCGACAGGTCAGGTGCAGTCGGCAAATCTGCAGGTCTTTGAAGAAACATTAAAACGAAAAGTTTTATCACTTACCTTCGGGAAACCTGGATCCACGTGAATCTCAGGCGGAAACAACTGGTGGTGAACTCTAGAATCCTCCACCGCTTCCACTAACGAGTTGTTAAGCCAAAGCGTTCTGATCGCCGTCTACGTACAAGAATTGACCATTACTGTTAGAAATTCCTTGTTAATCATTGGCAAAAATTGTTAGAATACAAAAAGCTGTGGAATAATAAGTTTTTTAATTATTTTTCCAGAAAAACTTAAATCTTAAATTAAAAAGGACATTTTTCAGACTGTCTAGTCCCTAATACTTTGCGGCCGACGTAGAATATAACCTTTTCAGACTGTGATCTTCCACGTATTGTTTTCTTTTAAGTTTCGCGCACTAATCACCTTTAACAGTTTCAGCTGTTATTTCATGTCTCTTTCGGAAATATATTCATTATTCATATATCCAATAGCTGGTGGCCTTTCCTTCAAACCCGCTCACCTAACCATCCACATCCTCACCCCTCTACTTTTTGCATTTTCAAGAATATTTTTGTGAATTGTCCACATATTTTATTTTTGAAAAATAGGAAGCAGGGAGTAATTTGCTGTTAAATTCCTGCTATCATTTTTTATTATTATAGACTGGTCACAGGCAGGCAGATAGTCATACCATAGCAGTAGCTGTCGTAATCTTGGTCCCACCAGACGCACCAGCCACCAGTTTGACCTCTCCTGTTTGGAGTCAACGAAAACACTTGGACTCATGGAGGACAAAGGTCGCTTGCCAGGCTGGATGAAGTTGGCCGGGGAGGCGGGGACACCGAACGCGTTGATGGTGTTCGGGGTGGAGAAGTCGTCCATCTCGTTGTTGAAGATGATACCCGTCCTGTATCCTATCATCTTGGAGCCGAATCTGCGACCAGAGGTAAGTATGCAACTTAAGAAAAACTGATGTTGTTACAGTTGTTATTTTATATTCGAAAAAGGTTGTACTGACTTACTGTAGGTTAATTGTGGTGGTGATGGCCACGGCGTTGCCCTCACCGTCAAGCACTGAGAGGTGGGAAGTGCCTTGCTCATTCTTGTTGAAGAAAGACGGCTCGTAGTAAGGGATGTCGTGTGTGTGGTCGTCGCTGATCTTGGCGCGTATCTCCTGCCCTACTTCCGGTGACGTCATATTAAGTACTACCTATAGCGCCAAAAACACGACTGCAAATTTTACGTCATCGTCCTACTCTCATACCCTCTTCAAGTGTTTTCGAATTTCTCAAAGTTCAAAGTTGTCCTGGTGCAACGTTTGGTCACTACATGTTACACAGTAAATCGCCGATGTCCAGTAAATTAAAAGTCGGCATAGTCGAAATCTTTAAGGGGGACAACTATATTTTATAGAATAAAGGTCAATAATACAGCCATCAGCAAGGTCTACCTGTGAAATGTTGAGGAACTTGGGGTCGCCCAGTTCTGACCGCTTGGCGTAAGCGAACTTCATGGCTTCTACAATGCGGTGGTAGGTGAGAACCGCCTTGTCTGTCGTCGACATGCTGTCCGCGGTGAACCCATAGCCTGCAGCACATTCAATGTTTAAGAATATGACCACTCAAATACTTTTCCCTAGCTTCTTCATGTAGTAAATATTCACACAGAAAATGTTCTTTGCTTTCGGCTCTTCCATCACAAGATCATTATTTTTTTTATGTAACCGTAAAAGGAAATTATTAAACAGCGCAGGCAGACACAAAGACCTACCTAATCCATGTACCCGTGCATTATCCACCTATCGCTCACCAGACAAGATGTTAAAGATGTACCCGAGCACCACTCCACTGCCGGGTAGCGGCATGGAGTACACTCTCAACCCAGATGACGAAACGTTGAAGGTGAACGGTGACGCGACGTCAACAGTGTAGTCAGCCAGGTCCTCCCTAGTGATGGTGCCATCTGCAATATAATAACTACACATGATCACGATAAGTCGGTGATAACATCAGTGATGAGAGTTTATAAATCTCTCAGTCCTGAAAACCGGTCTTGCGCTTTGCACTGAACATAATTACTAAAAATATTCATATAATCAATTAATAAAAGCAATTGTTTGTAAATGCGTTACTATAAGAAGAAAAAATGGTTTCAAAGAAATAATGATTTACAAAATGAAAACAAATCAAAGACAGTCCACTTGCTGTGCCTAACACGATGTGCCCCACCCCACGTTCCCCACGTCATTTACTGTTATCGCGGATGTCGTCCACGATCATCTGTGAAAGCGTCCCGTTGTAGAAAGCACCAACTCCCTCATCGGCGATGATATGTAGAGTGTGGGCCAGCTTCTCCCTGCGAATCAGGGTGCCGGGTGGCACAACCTCCTTCTTGGAGTCGAAGAGAAAACTTGGGACAAAGAGCAGTCACAATCATTGACAGTAACCGACCACGTCCATACAGAGCATGCTCTGTTAGCAACAACTGGTTCCTGACAATGTCCATACTTTACAAATATTCCAAGTAACGCCTAATAACAACTGCCGACGAGCATTTGCATTGCACAGTCACTCAAATATTTAGAAACACAATGATAAGGTTCTAACATATCCTATGATTAGTAAAAAAAGAGGAAGGCGCTTTTTTCAACAGATCAAGAAGTGGGATGAAATAGGAAGATGATATGTCTGCATTATTCAGTCCATCACTTTTAGTAAAGTTTTGCTTTCTGTGAAGTGGCCATAACTGTCTTCGATATCACTCATTACCCTTTTTTCCAACCATGCCCTGCATGTACTTACCTGAACTCTGGGTTATTTTCTATATCACTTTTTCTTTCCACTGCAGCTTGATACTGATGACTGGTTAGTGGTGCCCCATACCGACACAGGCTCGATGGTAGGGGTCAGCAGGTCCCTCCATGGAAGATCCGCCCATGATCCTGGTGCAGCCGCCACAAGCCCTTCAGCTCCCCCGGCACCCCGATGGCCAGACCCCCTGCCATCCACAGTAGGACGTGGTCATGAAACTGATATTAGCTTATGTCAACATCAGCGGAGTCAATTTTTATTTTTTTTATTAATTATTATTATTATTTCAATTACGAAATATGAACAAATAAAATTCCCTAAATAGAGATTTTTTTTTTTTTTTTTTTCCCTCAAAATTTTGGGATTTTGGATTTTTTTTCTCTCGTTTTAAGCTTTTGTTTTTGTGGAGAATGAAAGATTCGAATCTTCGAAAAATTGGGGGAAATCACTCACCGAAAGTCGACAAAAGTGGGTTGCTCACGAACATGTCCTGAGAGGCGGCAGCAGGCGCTGTCTCTCGTGCGTTGATGGCGACGGCCTGTCCGGAGGTCCTGTAACGACAGTGCAGTCACCATGGTTACCAGTGTTACTGTCACTAGAAGTGCAGTCATCAGCGTTACAGTCACCAGTATCAAATTACCGATATTATTGTCGCCAGCATTACGGTTTGCAATCACCAACATTGCACTAGATATCCTCATAGCAACAGCATTAAGACTACCTGCATTATTTTTTACTAGAAATACAGGTGTCATACTCAGACTCACCCCTGTTGTTGTCATCACTATTATAGTCATCATTATAACACCCTGCATCATCATGATCAACAATGTTGCATATACTGGAACTGCAGGTCCTATAGTTAGCAACAGGGAACATAAAAGGCACAAGAAATGATTGTTCACATGTTATCGGTAACTCAAGAATCCAGGTGTGTACCTACCTGTTGTAGAAGACAATGAAGGCCCCGCCTCCTATGCCGGCACTGTGGGCGTTCATAAGTCCTCCACAGATAACCGTGGCAATCGCTGCGTCGGCGGCGTTACCTCCCTTGCGGCCCATGATTTCGCTGAAATAATACAAACTGTTAGGTCGTCTGCTGTTCTACACCAACGCCAATCCACGAGTCTGGGAACTGACTAACGTCTGTCAGTTGGAGATCTTAACTCACGGTCATTTCAGTGAAACCAATCTCTGAAGTGTCGTCTTACCTCCCCTCTTTCTATTTTCACCAGTGGACCACCTTTCTCTCATTCTCACACTCTTCAAAACATTCATGTCGTCTACAGAAAAGTACTATCGTAAACTTGTTTGTGTATTTTGCTCCGGAACAAGTTTCAAATACCCAGAAGGCCGCTTTACAAGAAGGGTCAATCCTCCAAAGTTCTCCGAAGTTTTATTGGACTGGAAAGTAGTGATGTCACTAATACAATATATGTATATCTAAAGAAAATTAATGACTTATTGGGCGAGTCAAGGCACGAAAATTTTGAAACAGCAGACATACTTGATAACGAGAGAATCACTTGATTATTTCGTAACCCTAAAGACATGCTAATGAGCTTTACCCAAATGATATATACACACTTACCCTTACAAGAAAATTACATTTTCGAGGATTCGGGGCAAAATTATTCTTCTCTGTCGTCAAGTACTCTATTAATTATACATATTTTAAATATATTTAAACTAGTGTGGGTTATATTTGTGTCAGAAGACGTTAAGTAGACTTTTTTTCTTTTTACCAGCCGTAGGAACCACGTAGTAAACATCATTGCGTACCTCATCCAGTATTTGTGTTATTTCGTGTATGCATCATTTAATGTAGCCGTCATTCATTGAGTAGAGACGATCCCATGGTCTCAAGGAGCTATAGCACTACTAAACCAACCTCTGAGTTTCTTAGTTGATTACTCACGTCCCGATCTTGGAGCAGAGGGCCGAGTCGGCCGCCACGGTGGCGAAGCGGTACTCGCCATGACCGGACTTGTACTGCCGGCCTTGCTCACCGCCACTGGGTGTGTCACATGTCTTCTGGCTTTGTTTGATGTCACTGGGTAGTTCACACGGCTTGACTTCACGTAACCGAAGACCCAACCACAGACCAACCGCCAGCCCGATGCCAATGACGACGGCAGCTCCTAGAAGAGCGAAGACGATGGGGCGACTATTGGATCTGTCGAGACATAAATAAAAAACAATGACAATGACAATGAAAATGACAATGATCAACTTTATTTGTCCCAGTGAACATGGGAAAGGGCTCTAGTTACAAAGTAAAAGTTAGAAATAAAAATAAGAATAAAGTTCGTTGCAAGTTGCAGCGTTAAAAGATGTCAACATGAAAAATATTAGCAATGAAAAAGGAAGACAAGTTACAATTTTATATATATAATATAAAACAAACAACAAACTTACATCAAGAATAATTATGTGCGCACCTACAACATACACCCACACAACACACACAATGAAAATACGTTTTAAATAAACGCAGGATTGAACAAACCTATAAAAACTACAAAATAAATTTTAAAAAATTTTAAAAGCTTTAAACTCAACTGTGGGTCACCTTCAAATTAATCTCTCTTTCTCACACATTAAAGACCCATAAATTTCATAAGGCAACCTGACCCAATCGGTAACAAAACAGGTAAGCACATTACCTAGACCTTACTGACAATGAGGAATGAGGACAAGACACCTCACTTATCTCAAGGCATTTTCGTGTGAGGGCGTTGCCCATCTTTCTCTTAGTCCTACCTTACCCATCTCTCTGAGAAGTCAAGTACCCATTCTACAGCTGGGTGAACTGGGAGAACTGTGCGTCAAACAAGTATCGAACCGGGTGGTGTCATGCTGAGCAAAGTCTAAACTTGGCTAAAATATAATTTGAAGACTACCTCCGTTGTGCGCTACAATTTAAGAAACTATTTAGAAGCAATCGTATGACCACGTGAACACAGCTCACTTGACAGGCTGTCCCTTCTCCGTATCGTATCCACTTGACATTTTTAACACTTGTTCTTCTCCTTCAGCCCGCTTCTGAGAAGAATTGCTTTGGACATACGGCTGGCACACACGGATGGGGCGCGGACTATCTTGCCTCCCTCCTAGACCCTCGGACCGCTCCTCTCAGACGGCTACCTGCGCGAAACTGCTTCACCTGAACTACTTCCGAAAGTTTTCAAGTTCAAGCGCTTTGACAGTGCGCATGCGCTTGAAGCCACAACCTGGACCGGAAGTTAATGATGCTGAGAGCTGTGCACAAATATGGAAACCATACCCCCCCCCCCAAAAAAAAAAAAAATTAGTGTGGAGATGGAGATGATTGGGGCATATGTAAAAAAAAAATCAGATTGGCCATGCAAAATATCCTTTCATTGGACAGCTGATGGCAAGAGGACACGTGGTCAGCCAACAGAAATGTTGTCAAGATCAGTTGAGAATTAAGGACCAGAAGCTGACCTCAACCTGCATCGCTAAACTTGCTGGTGACAGATAAAAATATAGGTGATTGCCTTCTGTACCACCTAAGTACGTAGAGGACTAGGTAATTATGTAAGTATCCGAATCATATTGCGACGATCATCGCTGGTGTTATGTAAGCTTAGATACATCATTAAGCTAATATTTCTTGTATAGTTGACTGTCGGTTAGTTTTGTTGTTTATCGAGTTAAGTTCATTGAGCTCGCATTCACACAAATTCTAGTAATAGGAAAAGGTAGGTGTGACTACATGTATCTTATTAGTAGATAAATAGTTAACAGAGAAATACACGCATAAATCTATAAGAATTTTCAACTTTTATTAGATACACTAACAAATAAGACAATGAAGGCGCAACACAAAATGTTCTTTCCATTCTAAGATCCCCACAAAGACCAAAGTCACGGACGTGGACACTCGCACACCTGTCACAGAATGATCTAGACCAGGGGTCTCAAACACGCGGCCCGCGGGCCGAATGCGGCCCGCGAAACATTTTTGTGCGGCCCTCGGCCACGTCCGCGGTGTATATGTATGTTGTGCTTGGTGATTAACTCCCGCAGTGAAAATTACCCCCGTTATTAGTGACAGAGACAACGTCAACTTATTTTAATAAACTAAACTGCCTGTGCATGTAATAAACTACACTAAATGTAATTAATAATTATAAAAACTTTATTTTAGCATTTAACTGTAGTGACAGTAGTGTTCGTAAAATTTAATGAAAAAACATTTTCTTTTCGTGGTGCGGCCCGCTGACTGGCTGTTACTTTCCACTGCGGCCCACATGCTAATATGAGTTTGAGACCCCTGATCTAGACTTTTGAATAAGGGAACTTTAAAAACTATCACACATTTCAAATCTGACCTAGAAGTGAATACGAACATTCTCAGCACTCACCTTAATGGTTTTACAGACCCCATTGTGGACAAGAACCTACAGCAGTTTCGTCTTAACTTTATTTTCTTTGACAGTCTGAAAATCCAAACTAACGCACTTGCTATGCTGGCTGATAATTGTTCTGAGTATAGCCTCCAGCTCATGAATTGAGATTTCCAGATAATTCGATAATGAACGATACACTGAACAAAGCTTTCAGTCATACATGCTCACTGTGTCTTCTGGCATTAATAATAAGTGTTCGCCTGCATAGCGCCTTATCCTCGCCTCAGGCACTTCACAAATGACCGAAGGAGCAGAAGGTGATGTGACGTCAAAATAAAGTGACGTCAAAATGAGATGACGTCAAAATGAGATGACGTTAAAATGTCAGTAGACGTTTCAAATAGTGTCTCAATATAGCGTAATAAAAGTGTTCAAACTGTGTACGTGTGGACGCACTTTTAGACAATCACAGTAAAAATAAAATACGAAACTATTAAAATTTTAGAATTAAGTTAATATATTACACACTTATTGAAATAAGAATATGAATAATTAAATAGCAAAGCAAAGATTTTAAGACCATGAGTCACACTAAATACGAAACTAAAGGGCGTCAAATCCTCATCATCAGTCGAGTCACCGCTGTGCACACCCCTTACAAAACAAACAAACAAACAAACAAACAAACAAACGAACAAACAACAAAAAAGTGTATGATATTGAATGAAATAACTTACTGGATTTTGATATTTGTCAAAAACAATAGATATATTTAAATTTAACTGGCCATTCTCTTTTAAACGCTTTAATATTACTATCAACCGATAATGCAATCGTCACAATAGCAAAGTGTCTCCTGTTTGCATTTTTGATATTAAAAAAAAAACTGAGAGTAATAAATGTAGACAGCATAAAAACTCGCAGAAACGAGCGGATAGCTGAGGTCGGGTTAGCTGAGTTGAACGCTGGCATGGGAACTGAGAGCGGGCTGGTTCAATGCCCGACTGGCTCAGCAAACTTTCCCCAGTCGACCCAGCTGGCAGGAACTGGTACCATACTCCACAGAGGGTTGAGGAAAGTAAGGTAACGAGGGAGAGGAGATGGACAACCCCCCCCCCCCCCGCGTAAAGCTCGCCCCAACAAAAATGAGGTCTCTAACACCTACCCCCACCCCACATACCCCCCACACACCCCACCCCAGCGACCTGAAAAGGGTTAGGGGGACAAACTTTATTTTCCCTTTTTATGCAGAAGTATGTCTCTGAATATTGTGTCCAGACAGTCTGAGCGAAAAAGATGAGTTTCAGGTAGCGCTTGAAACTGGTATAAAACATACGTAGCAGTTATAGTGAAAAGAACTCAAGAGTTCAAGTGTTAACGCATATTCCAGCAGAGACAGAGACTTTGGACAGTAGAGAACATCAATCCATCATCATCAACAATCAGTGATAAGTGATAGACAAATAAAAGCCCTGTCATGGGCATTTTTTTTTTTTTTTTGGCAATTGTGATGGCAGTTAGTATTCATCACGACTCTTCTGTGCCTGACACTGCTGAACATATCTATGAAAATGTCGTCCACACGCTGACCTTTACGAAATCAGCAACGAGTTCACGGGTTTGCAGTAGCATAACAGACGTGCCGCCGCATGAGGTACGTCTGTACAATAAAATTATCACTTTACACTTATTTACATCCCATTAGAAAACGGGCGGCCACGAGCACCAGGTGAACGTCACCATTGTAAACCAGAGAACGAGGAGGTTGCTGGAGATAAAAATTTCAATCACAAAACATTTACAAGGCGCGTGGACATCGTAGGAGCGTACACACCGTCATGGCTGGAGCAACAGCATCACGCACTCCACCCCACCTGAAACCCATGTCAGCTTATATCACATATAGAATGGGTACCTGAAGAGGCAGGGAAGAGGGAAGAAAAGGGGAAAGGATGGCCTCCATCTCCATAAAAATTCTGGCCCAGAGAAAAGTCCAGTTTCTAACACCGCACTCCACATCGGTGATAAGTTCATGGGACCTTTTAACATCGCATCTGAGTCTACATCGTGTCTGCACTAAATCTTCTTCATGCCTATTTTCATAATGAAGAATATTTTCGCCATTACATCACCATGATAATGGGTCTTTCATATCATTTTTTTTTTCTGAAAGGCAGTCCGTGGTAAGAGGAACCCTCCGCTTCAAACTTTGGAAACCATGAAACTTGTTCTGGCGCTAATTCAACCTTTTAAACACCATGAAGGGCTGTATAAAGTTAATTGCGACAGTCAAAATAGCTCAAGGCCTAAAACTCAGGGCTTCTGCTAAGGCTAAATTCTAAGGGGTCCCAGGCTAACTGTAAGGGGTCCCTTTACAATGTGAAAAAAAAAAAACAAAACAAATCAACTTTGTTCAACTGCCTTTCAGGCACACAAAGCACTGTAATGTCAAGTCAGAAATGGCGAGATTTCTGTGTCATGATGTCTGTGCAAGCATCTGTGATGAGCTTATGCTCATTGTACTTGGGGTGCTCACTTTTTCCGTTTCTGAGACGATGATTCTAACCACGCTGTCAACGACATCTTGGAAATAAGTTAAATAAGCTGCACCTGGTGGTGGATGCGAGAGGATGTATGAAAGTATGAATGCCTCAGATGCCATCATTCAAGAGGAAGTTCTCGACCGTAACCTGGCAATTAATAAGTTAGTGAGAACTAGAGTTGTAAGAAACATCAACGAGAGGTGGCACGTTGCTAAAAGTATAAAAGTTGGGATAAAAAAAAAAAAAACTCACTGGCGCAAGGGAGAAAAGCGAACCTCGGCATCACGTCACTCACTCACTCACATTCACTCATTCACGTAACTCATCACCATCGAAGGTGTTTGCACTCACTGTACAAATAACTCATTAAATGAGTCACTTCAGTTCAAACTCATCATTTAGCACTCAACTCACTCACTCACTCACTCACTCACTCGACTAGTCACGTCTAAACTCACGGCTTCTCTCTGAACACTCACTGTCACTTCACTCACTTCACTCTCACTCACTCACTCACTCACTCACTCATTCACCTCACTTTCACTTCACTCACTCACTCACTGATCACTGACTCACTCACTCAGTACACTCACTCGGTTTGACTCACTCACTCATCTTTCACTCACTTTTCACACTCACTCACTCAACAATTCACTCGACTGCACTCACACTCAGTGCCACTCACGGTCACTTTTCACTTCTCTGATCTAACTCACTCACTCATTATGCACTCACTCACTCACTCACTCACTCACTCACTCATGTTTGTGTCACTCACTCACTCACTCACTCACTCACTCACTCACTTCACTACTCATTCTAGTTTTGTTTGTTTGTGGAGAACTCACTCACTCACTCACTCAACCCCGACAGTCATGTTCAGATAGAACGTTCACTCACACTCACTCACTCACTCACTCACTCACTCAAGTCACTCACTCACGTATGCACTAGACCACTCACTCACTCATAGACTCATCCACTTCAACTCACTCATTCGTCACTGCACGAGAGCCCGGAGAAGCTGTCACTCACTCACTTCACTCACTCACTCACTCACTCACTCACTCACTCGGCGGCCCGGGGCTCAACTCACTCACTCATGGCGGCCGTCACTGTTCACTCACTAGCAACTCACTCACGTCACTCGAGACACTCATCGGTGACTCACTCACTCACTCACTGTACTGCACTCAACTCACTCACTCACTTTAGACACTCACTCACTCACTCACTCACTCACTCACTGTAGTCACTGCGAGATCGCTCACTCACCAGTCGGCACTCACTCACTCACTCACTCACTCACTACAAGTGCTCACTGACTGACGATACTTTGCCACTCACTCACTAAACTCACTCACTCACTCACTCACTCACTAGACAAACTCGACTGTTATCACTCACTCAGTCACCTGTGACGAGAGTCACTCACGATGGTTCGCATCGCGAGCACTCACTCACTCACTCACTCAACTCACTCACTCACTCATTGCTCACTCACTCACTCACTCACTCACTCACTCACTCACTCACTCACTCACTCACTCACTCACTCACTCACTCACTCACTCACTCACTCACTTCACTCACACTTCACTCAACTCACTCACTCACTCACTCACTCACTCACTCACTCACTCACAGTCACTCACTCACTCACTCACTCACTCACTCACTCACTCACTCACTCACTCACTCACTCACTCACTCACTCACTTTATTTGTCACTGTCAGATTTGAACACACCACCTTTCAGTCTTCAGACCTCGTCGGTAGCCACCAGGCTATACAGCCGTTAGCAACTAACGTGCCTAAACTTCGTGAAAAAGTCAAGTTCGCCGTTTACAACAATGAACAAATCCGCTGAACCGAGACGCACACGCCCCAGAACCGGTGACGTCATCGACAACGAGGCTGCTGTTAACGAAGATGACTAGTGCACGACGGACCACAAACACTCTGCTACTGTCCCCCTAGGTACCTCCAACTGCCAGGAACACACACGTCATACTCAATGGAGTGAACAAGATCGGAGTGACAGACGGCAACAACCTACCCGATCCTCTCCCCTCCAGACATCATTGTACGCGTGGTCAGAGTTGCCTGCCCAGTCAATGGAGGACATCGAAAATGGACAACAGTACCCTACAAAGAACACCAACAAGAAATAAGTGACAAGATGGCCGGCCCTCCACAGTTCATGACAATTGCTATCCCATAATGTCGAGGACTGTGTGGACGGCAAGACAATTGAGAGAATAAGTTCCACTGACCCAGTGACTACGCGACACGAGGTGTCCGTGCTAACGGTCACCAGGACACAGCACGGGACTCACCCGTGAAAATATTTCACATCTTCAACTGCGACATCGAAGGTTTGCTCGTGAAAACACACTATCCTGGCTTTGTACAAAGCATTAACGTGTTTGTTATTGTGTCTTACAGACATTGCTTGACGTCAGCAGTACACTGCAATGTTTCTCTGACTTCCAACGATACTTCAGTCCTGCTTCTACACTTACATCGCAACGAAGAGCTGCCGGCCGATATCCTTGTTTTAGTAAAAAATGTATTTAATAAGTTTTTGCATAGACTGCAGTGTACGGTTGACAATTTGATTTTATTGCAATTTGACACCGAGTTTAACGAGACAAGTTCTGCACTTAAACCCACAGATGAAACGCAGGGTTCGGAGACAGACCAGGAGGAGATCGATCCTCGGCCCAGAACCGGATCCGCTAGGGTGGTATGGTTGCGGCACTAGGAGGACAAAGAAGACTAAAAAGATAAGTGGGTGTGTGTGTGTGTGTGTGCTGCTTCCACCATTTTGTAAGTCTATGATCATGTTGAAAGCACAGTTACATCTGGACTTACAGGCCTACCACAGAGACGTTAATATTCGAATACCACTTCTACCTACCACACCGTTCTCATGGCAACCTACTATTTCTACCTACGCATCTGGTTTTGTAACATCATTTCTCATCTCCATCTCTTCCCCAGAAGCACATTTTCCCGAGTTCCTCGACCATCTCACCGGAACATGGAGATGAAGCTGAGTTTCTAAGGTGGCCAGTGACAAATCACTGTCATGTGACCCCCAGCTTTCATGCTCGTTGACCAACGGTGACCTCGCCACCAGTTCTGTCCATTTTTCACGGTTCCTCAAAGCACCATGGGGAGTTAATCACACCAGCGCTGTCCACACTTTCCATGTATCCTCCTCCCTGTATCTTTCCTCTTCTTCTGTCTTCTCTTCTCCACTTTCCTTATTGTTTGGGCATCGTGGTGTTGATTCCCTCTCCGATTTAAAACAAATGATATCACAGATGGTTGGCCTCTTCGAAAGTGAGACGTTTGCGATTTGTTTGTGGCTGTCGAACCTTTGCAGTCAGATGTTCCGAAATGTTTGTAAAGGAGACATGCAGGACATATAAGTCACAGGGCAGAGACATTCATTTTGTCCTTTTCAGTTCGGAAAAGAATTACCTGCAGCTGATATAAATTACATCAAGCCTTATGAAACTGATATAAAGCCTTGTGGTTACTACTTCATAGCAGCTCTCAGTTCCACCTTCGCTTGGCCCAGTGACAAGAAAAAGCTCTTCTAGGAGCCTAGAGCCAGTAAACCACTCACAGTTAGCCCACTCAATGTATCATCATCGTTATTTCCTAAGATAGCAGTTTCATAATCCACTTACCGAAAATTGGCCGGCTGGTCATGAAGCCTTTGTTGAAGCGAGACATTCGATGAGATAAAATCTGAGAAGAAGGGGAACTGCCAGGGTCAAGACTGGAACTGTTTTCCCGTCAGACAATGTTTCAAAGTACAGCACCCTTTCCTTTCTTTAGCAACCAGTAGGTGAGACAAACACAAATGTTTAGCTTAGTCTCGGGATTTTTTCTAAACCGAGTATATTTGACGGCGCCATCGTTAGGACAACAAGGAAAGGACTTTCTTTGAAGTTATAAGTTGTCGGTAGCCGTGAGATCAGGTAGGGTGAGGGAGACGATTTATAGCCATGCTAGTCGGCAGTCCCTGTGATGTCCACCCCGCCTTTTGTCCGGGTAGTAATTGATGGCAGTCCACACCTCGTGTACTCCTACCTTCCCTTGCACGGGCGATACCCCTCATTTCCCCCCGGTGGGAAGATATCGGCCTTTAATGGAACTCTTCTTGGTAAGGGGGAAAAAAAACAGTGCAAGGGAAGTTACTCTCACCCTGTAGCAGACGACAACAATAGATTGGGCTACGATGTCAGACACGATACTTACACGATTTTGTATCTGTTCTTCGCCCAAATTTGAAGGGGTCCCCTGGGACCCCATTGACGAAAATTGAAGGGGTCCTCCGAACTTTTAATGCGTACTGTATGCAATTTTTTTGCGTAAGCAGAAGCCCTGCTAAAACTGATGACAGGTAAAAGTAAAATAAAGGAGGGCACAAAACCACCGAGACAATGTTGAACTACAAGTAGGTTACATTAGTAAATATCGTGGGCACCGTCTCTGTAGTGTAGTGGTTACGAACAAAGTCTTGAGATTGACATGTGGTGTGTCAAAATTATGGTATTTTTTATTGTTTGTTTGTTTGTTGTTGATTTTTGGTTCTTTGCTTTGGGATGTTTCCGTTCTCTAATATGGTCAATTTTCTGTTAAGCCTTTCACTAAAACCTATTGATTGCCAAGAGAAATCATGTAATCTAGCTTTGTATAGTCTTACCGATAGACATCTGATCTTTACTGAAATACTGAAGCATGAGTCCGAGGACGAGTTTGATATGCCGACCACTAACAGACAGAATGATGATGTAATACAACAATTTAAAAACATGTTTTAAATTGTTTATTATAATTTATCTGAATTTTTGTTATCTTTATCAAGATGCATCCTGAGGAAACTTTTGTTTACAAGTAAATCACAAGGAAAAGGAAAAGGAAGCATGAACAAGTTGACTTTTTCTGTTTATTTATTCCTCCTAGTCTTTCCGTTTCCATTCTGACGCTTTTCTGTTGAAAGATGAAGTCACATTTACACCAGATACAACGATGTCTTTAATTATAATAATTTATATTTTTGATATGGAGTCGGTTATTAGCAGTGATAATGTGTGGGATAACCGTTACCGACAACCCAGATTCTTAGTTGTAACACACACACGCGCGCGCGCACGCACACAAACAAAAAGAATAAATAGACAGATACGGGAAACAGACGCACGAGTTAAATAGACATTAGAAGATTTTGGCTTCGCTGCAATCTTTATGAGGATCACATCATAATAATTTTCTTTCAATGGAAAACAAAAGCGAAATCGCTTCCAAGACTTGAACTGTAATATTGTGTTAAAAATGATTCCGTCGTAAGACGTAAACTCCCTAGCGACAGCCAAAAGAATGTTTAGGCATGCGGATTTAATCGTGTATAATAATAATAATAATAATAATAATAATAATAATAATAATACGCAAACCAGAAAAAAATCTTAGCAAGCGGAGGTTTTCAACAATCCAAGAACATTTGTTTATCATCTTTTCACCTGCCGAGATAAGCTGCACTTTGTTTGTTTTGGTAAGTAAAGTATTTTTGTATTTTCTATGTTTACAGGATTTTCAATTGTTTGGCAAATAGCATTTGACAAGGCAGCAACATTTATGTCGATGAGAGAGACTATATCAAGCATATCAAATTGACTGAAAACAACCTAAGAGTTTGTTAGAAAAGCTCATAAATACATCGTTAGTCAGCAGATAAAGTGACATTAGCACTGCATAGCTTTGTTTCTATGTACCATGACAATTTGGATAAAATATGCTAGATCGTAACACACATTTTGAAAGGCATCCGTCGCATAAAAACGAAGTGCAGGGTACATTTGCAAATGTGGGTGTGACACTGCGCCCCCGATTCGCAATTACTGTCCACTTCTATAATTTATCATCGACGATCTGCAAGATGTCGTGATAGCGGAATCTTACTCGCTGGTAGAGTGCTTAATCGTCATATATTAATGGGGTCAGCTCTATCTCGAAATTCTGTGAAGATTTCTTTCCGCTTCACACAGCATCAAGAATACAGCAGCCATCTTTAGCGAGCCTCGAGACGAGGAAGCGATCTCTAGCGTGGAGGACGGGTCTGTCGCCGGAAGTGGCTTAAAGTTTCGACAAGACCCTCCCTTTATCGCATTTAGAGACTCGTCGGCCTTTATACAGGTCTGTAAGTGGCTTAGAGACGCAACAAGACCTTGGTCCCTAACCATGATTAAGAAAATTTAATATTTATTTAATAAAGTTAATAACAGGCTTTTTTCTGCTTTGTCGACTATCTGTTCTGGTTTTATTGCCATCAAATTGTTGATCTACATCTTTAATTTTTCTGTGTACTGGATTCTTTGTAGCTTTCTGCCTTTTTCCTTAAATGGAATGGACAGATAATATTTAAGTGTTTGTTAAAGTTTTGGTCTCCGTATTCTGCCACATTGTTCATGGTCTGTGATTTTGTACCCCTCACACAATCCAGATAATTTGTAAAAACTTGTAATGTAAATGTTCAGTTCTGCTTCAACTTCTTTACTCGGATGCGTTGATAAAGTAATTGAACAACAAACGACTTTAATATAATTTAATATAATATTATTTAGACCCATAGTCTGACGTCGTTGATTGGGGTAATCTTCCAATTGGTTGAATATGAATTTTATGTACAACATATTCTTCACGCCGATCTCCACCCGGCCTGATCTTCCTGCATTCTTCCTAAAAGAAAGTGGCTATTGCCACATTATATGCTGTTATGTTACATCCCCGCTTCATCTTAGTGCTTTGTTTATTCACTGGACAGTTATTTGCTCTTCCTGTGCAGTGAATGAGCTTGTCTTGTTGACGGTAAAGATGTTATACAACTGAACTCATTACTGCAAAGAGTTTTGGGTCCTGCTGTTGCGAGATAAAGGCGCTATACAAATGCGATTATTATTATTGTATCATCATCATCATCATCATCATCATCATTACGTCAAGAAGATAACCAATCCTGATCAAAAAGCACATCGTTAGAGACCAGATTCAAAAATGTTGACTCCTCGATGAACCATCTGTTTAGTGTTGTCATCCTTCTGCAGTCAGTTGTCAAAAGAAAGATACTGTCGCGTGACTACACCTGAGACAGAAGATTTGTTTAGCCTTTGCAAATGTTGAAGACCACATTTTTTTAACGATTATGAAAATTTCTTCTAAAAGTTTTCTGTGTCCACAGTCATCTTCTCAAATGGCTGACCTGACTGTGTTGGGAATTTGACACCCTCTGGTTTGCATTTACTGTTATGACGTATGATTGTAAAAATATCTATTTATTACTTATTAAAATAATGGGTGATTTGTTTCACTTTGCAGGTGTAATGTGCAGACGTTCCACGTACCTGTAAAGATATTCCTTCTCCCGTAGCACATTTTTCTATATCACTTCCTCCTTGAGCCATCAAGATTGTCCAGTGCAAAAAGGTAATTTTCCCCTTGGCTAGATTGGTGGCAGGACAGGGAGCGATAACATTTGAACTGACAAAAAAAAAAATCTGAAAAATTCAGAGGCCTAGAAAAACCTTTTTCTTTCAAAAGGAAAGGAAACGACCAGGCTTTTTCAGATTCACACTATATTCACTATGGCGTTATCTGGAGGTCACAAGTCACGAGCTGTGTGAGGTAGAGGAGGGGGAACAAAAGCTGAACAGTAACGTGATAACGGTGACAGGATAGTCAACCCTGTTTGAAGAACATATCTGACTACAGCAATAAACCAATTTCACTGTCGTTGGGTGTCAACTCCACTTCAGAAAATAGCTATAGCCTCGCAACAGCGACATCTGCCTGGATGTTAACCGAAACATTTAATGCGAACCACCATAACAGCTTAATAGCTATTTAATTGTACCATTCGTGACCGATTTTGTAAAGATAAGCTCGCATGATTTGTCATACGATAAATCATTTCGCTGTACATATTTTATTAACACGATTTGTTTCTTTACCTTATATGTAAACCTATAGGTTTATTGTTTAAATTTTCAGTTACGAAAATAGAGTTAAGCCTAAAAGTATAATTATTCTAATATTTTTTTGTTTTTTGTTGATAAATTGTTCACTCTTTGTGGGGGAGGAGTCGCAGTATTAATTTGTCTTTCGCCTAGCGCCGGGTTGTAAAATGTGTGTGCGGGCTGACTCGACCCCGTAACTCAAGGGGAAGCTACTAACTTGTTTGAGGTCATTTCCTTACAATTTTCACCTCCCTTGGTCTAGGAATTTATTATTGTGGACATTTACTCTACGTAATTATAAAAAGAAGATAGTTTTAAAGGCCTTTGGCTCCTCAATTTCATATTTCTTCATAATCTTAAAAATAAAGATTTGAAAAAACAGGCTCAGTGCCACAACATTCTCTGATCTCCAGATGTCTTTGATTAATAGGATTAAATAAAATATTATCACTGTTGTGTTGGGATGATACTACGACACGAAGGCAAAGATCCTGCTTCAGTGCAAGCAGATGGGAAGGCTGGCATGACTGATGTAGAGTTCAATGTATCAACAGAAAGAACCAAGTCAGCAACTTTCAGTGAATTGTCCAAACCTATCAAGCTTTTGTCGAAAAGGTTGCCAGAGATTATGGAGTGGACTTTGAGCAAAGATGATAAAACAGAAGACAGAGGATTGCTCTGCCTGGTCACTCTGTTAGGGGCTGGTCTGGAGGAGGATTGGACATTAAGTGGAAAGTAACAGGCACAAGGCTGCAAATTTGATATACTTGTCACAAATATCAATTCGTGAACCAAGTACGCCTCTTAGATCAAAGATCATTTGCCTTATTTAGTTTTGTATTTCCTTGCTAGGAAATTGACTTTTTGTCACATACACACCAAGGATTGTACTTCTCGAGCAGGATCTGGATCCAAGTGTTACATTTACAGATCGTTCTTGCATGCACACACACGCCACTGTCTAAAGTCCAGTGTGATGTTTTATGCATATAGTTTTATTTCATTTTTAAGGCACAGGCAGAGTGTGAGCATGACACTTGTAGATGTATATAGCAATGGAAGACAATAAGTTTGGAATATCTTATTAAGAAAACATACTGATTTATTAAGGGGTAGGTGGTTACAAAAATATCAACCTCTTTCTGCCTAAACATGAAAATTACAGTCTAGGAAATTACATCTAACAACACTTCTTTTTACACTTGTGAATAACTGCTTCAGCTTTTAACCATGAAGACAACCATGGAACATCACTAAATCATGGTAATGCAGCTTAAACACAGCTTCTCTAGATTCTGAATACTTCTACATTATTGAAGCTTTTTCAAAAAGATATTACTATTAGCAACAATATTTAGAAGTTAAGGAAAACATCCTGGTGTATGTCTAATAATTCATATTAAACATATGTAATAATTATTTATACTTATGAATATATATATACACAATACAATGAATTGTGGCATCCAGTATGAAAATACTGATCATAGTAATCAACATTAAGAACTGAAGAAGAAATAATAATTATCAGACAGAAGATGACTGATATCACAAAATACTCCAGCTGTAGTCTCTCCACAGAAATTGAGAACCCAAACCAGTGGGCATACAGAAATCTCCAGTTTCTGAACCTAAAAAGAAATCATGCAGCCAAATTGTAGGTGGCATGAAGACCTGTCAGCACAACAGTGTATAAAAATATAAAAATGAACCAAATACGGGTTGCAAATATTCAGTTTAGGTGAATTTCAGCTCTTCTAATCTTGTTGAAGACCACCACTACCCAGCATGACAGCACAGTGAAATTTTTGGCACCTGAGACATAAGTTGGGACTAGTTGAACTGGTATATGATGCTGATTCAATTAAAAACAAATAGTCTATTTGACTAAGTCACTGACTCTGGAAAATGACTATTACAACCAAGAGACATTTGCTCTTAAAAATTATTGCAATCAAAATAACATTTGTATAATTGAAACTGAAATAATATCTTGATGAGGATTGCAATAAACAGATATCACACACTGACCCGGATGATTGCAGCTAATAAAAAAAAAAAATGCATCTGGAAGACAGTTACCATCCTGCCAAGGCATGACATTGCTTAAGTCTCCAATTTAATTCTGACATCAGACATTCTTGGTGATCCCTCTATTTGATGTTGGATTATGGAGACTCAAGTAAATATTATCTTGAAGTCAGTTTTAACAAGAACAATACTGTAACATAACAACACCGAAGTCTACAGTTTGCTCAATCTTTTACAAAGGCATGTTTAAAACAGAAACAAAGGAAGACAAGAACACAAGCAATATTGCTCACAAATGAGTATAAGCAATATTTTCACATTTGAAAATTAGAACAATCCTTTCTTATAGCATATTTGCTAGTAAAATTGCTTGCCCTCAGCTAGGTCTGGTCACCTATATCGAACCATTTAGCAATTATAGTTTAAGCCAACAATTATTTTTCCAAAATTATTTATATATATATAAAGCATCCATATGCATTAAACCTACTTAATAAGTATTACAAGAGTTTACTAAATCTGACATTTACACAAACAGCAAAAGTGCTACACATTTTATTTCTGTAAATTATAATTTTGAAATCCATAATAACATGGTGCCCTTAAAAATGTAACAAACACTGTAGAAAGAACATGAAACACATGGAGACAAAGAATACACAAGATTTGTGCAGCATAACTTTTACAACTAAAACTTAATATACAGATATAATTTTTTTTTATTTGTGCACATCTAGCACTTTAATAAACTCCTTTCTCCAACTTAGTGAAAACTGTAAGTGTGAAAGTAAAATGTAACATAATATCATCTTGAAAAATGCAACATGAAACAGATCTTGATGTCTAGATTTAAGTAAAATGAGCACCGTTTTCAAATAACCCTGTGGATGAGCGACATTCCTACTGGAACTTCCTAACTCCATTTTCTTATTCAGCTATTGGAAAAACAGAATTGCGTTTGCAAGCTATATATTATACTGACTATGTCCTAGAATCTTACACTCACATAAAGGTTTCCCAAAAAATTCATGAACAATTCATTTTAATTAAAAGAACAGCAAATCTCCAGCCATACAGTTTGCTTTGCAAGACTTTTGGAACTATGCAAGAAACATACCTCTCAAGAGGCAGCTATTCATTCAAGGCACCTTCCAAGGTTAAAAAGACCTGTATAAATCTCACAGAAAGAAATATTGAGAACTTTAATCTCAGACTGGTAAAATAACATGTTCATAACAGCCCCACTTTTGAGATGCAATACTTTGAAAAATGGATAACAAATGGTAATGTGATCTTTGGCGTTATCCATTCTTGATAATGTTTGAACATTTTTGTGTTCAGGCACTATTTACAGTTAGAAAAGATAAAACAACACACACAAACAATTTATGGAGACATTTCTGATCTGCACTCTAATATTGCAACCAGGGCCGTTACAGAAGAAAGGTCCACGATAGATAACGTATCAGCATTCAAATCTCTTGTTGAGTTTTTCTCACCTTCCACTATCGATCATAGTGTTCATTTAATCACATTTAAGCAAATGACAAATCTCCAACCTTTTCAAGTGAAGACACATCTGCATAAATTATCAAAACATTTCAATAACAGAATCTGGGAGGGGAAATAACTGCCTTGACATGGTGCTGTGTAGAAAATGTTGCTTATCCTAGTAGACTACCCATTCTTTCAGTCTCCTCGTCTCTACGTCTTTTACTTCCATTCTTTTTCCTATTTCAGCTGTAAAATGGCTGTTGAAGACAAATCCACCAGCTGCAAATGGTGGATTTCATATAATAAACTATAAAACTTTTGTTGATTAATAATGTACAAATGCTTTCATGGTCGACATATCAAAGACTATCCTTCAAGGTTCCTTCCTTGGGTGGTCGCCGCCGCAGTAACTAGAGGAAGAACTAGCTTATAAACATCAAAGCCTGGACTGGGTGTCCTGTGCAGGACTTACTATTGCTCAAAATAGGCAAGAATGGTAGGCCCTGTCAGCTGCTCCATCTATCCATGTGACAGGTACCAAGCAAGGGACGCATGACTAACATGATTAAAGCCTTCAATGAAAAGTATGTCCATCATAGATCAGTATATAATCAACACTAGCACATTAGACTTCACAACTTCCACCTTTTTAAATCACTATCACCACCATTACCATTATCCATATAATCTTTTAATGATTAAAAATTCAATAAATATATTTTCTGGTGGCCTATCATGACAACCACCTTCTTACTAGGACATAATCGATAATCTACTCAGTGAGTATTCATAATCAGTATTCTTTTTACTGGTTATTCAAACAAGTTTTATTTAGTGAACAATTGTGCCATTACTTCGGCTACTGACAGCATAAAAGTGCAATAATATGCTACAGAAAAGATTTCAATATGCTATTCCTTTACATTGCCATGTACTTTTAAGTACATGTGTTTTTTTTATCACTTTCATGAAAGTAATAAAAGCCATCACATAGCAAACTGCGGTAACATCTGCAAAAAACAGATGTCTGCCCCAAAACAATTAATAAGTAAATAAATGCCACATATGCTGACCACATTTTTTTAGTAAAGACAATGCCACCCTTAACTGGCATACTTCTACACTACCAATTAGCACCTGTGTTAGTAGAAAAAAATTATGTATCAGATCCACAGTATCTTAGCCCTAACTCAATAGGAGCTTTTCAAACGAGTGAACTTGCCTGGACTTCAGTAAGCAGCATTAGTGACTTCCATGTTTTCTCTCTCGACTTCCTCTTTCTCTAAGGATTCGATTCCACCACCCTCATTCCCATTCAAGTCTTCACCACTGAAGCTACCACAGTTCACTTCAGCCACAACATTGATTTGACTGCTCGTGGGCCGCTTGTTTGTCTTTTCAGAGTATTGTATCCCATGCTGCTTCAGCAGACGATAAAGAGCTTCAATCTCTGACTCCAGGGAAGTGCAGTATGTGCGAAACTTTGCTAGTTCCTGCTCACATGCCAGTCGAAGTTGTCTTTCTTTCTCAATCTTGTTTTCTGCCTGTCGTTTGACAGAAACTACAATGCCTGAAATTGGAAAGGAAGTTTCATTTCCTTTTGTTACCATTAAAACAGTTTCTCTATTTCAAAATTTTACTTCAGACTGGCAAAGATGATCTGATTTACTAATAAATTGCACAAACTTAATTTCTTGCAGCATGTGTTTGTGTATGTGTAAGTGAGTAAAAGAGAGAGGGGAAAAAAAACCATGCAAGTGTTTATGTGATTTAAATGAAGCTATCTGGCATGCATGCAATAAGGGCAAGAGTGATGGTAGTGGAGTAAACAACAGTTATGAAAATAACTAAATGGAACTGTACAGTAGTGGCAAAACTGTTCATAGTATTGTACAAGCAGAAGAAGCAATGATAAAGGAGATGGCATAAGTTATTTTTATTTTTATTAATTCAAAATAGACAAAAGTTTGACTTAAGCCTCCCAAGCATAGAATTTTACAAATGTACATACACTGTAGTATTTCCTGTGTTTGCTGCTTGATAATGTTGCTGTCATAAGAAATGGTATTTTAATTCTAATTTCAAACCACAGGAAAAAAAATGAAGTCAAAGATGTCTCTAGGTACAAATAAAAGATGTGAGAAATTATTTTATGGAGAATAATGCCCATTCTTTTTTAATTACCTCCAGAAAAGGAAAAAAGATATTGAAACAAGATCAAAATGCATGAGAACAAGGCTAAAACTGACCATTGATTATCCTGGTGACCCTCCAAAGTCGAAGAACAACCAGAAGCCCTACACCACTTGAGGCGTCAACATGATTTCGGAATATAACATCAAGTACAAAGGAAACAATGACCACAGCAGCATCAAAAATCTGCAAGCGACAAGAAAGAACTGATATACGCATAACTTTGTTCCTCGTTTGTATTATCATGAACCAGATTTCTTACTGCTTGATGGAATCTGGTATTTATAAGAACTTCTAGATTTTATCTTTTCCATATGTGTGCAAAGTTGAACTATGGTGTTTCCATGAACTTCTTAGTTTTATTATTATTTTTTTCTACAATTTACAGGCTTTGCACACATCATACTTGAACATCACAAATAGCATATGTTTTTGTTTTATTATAGTTTACAAGCCCTATCTGTAAAAAATGTGTCTAACATTCTATTTTGTAAACTTAACAAAATATAAATAAAGGTCAATGAAATGCATAATATATGCCTTAATACCTCTTAACAAATCAGATACTTCAAATTTTATATTAAGCCTGTTAAAATGTCTCCTTTTTTCCTAATTCAACCCCAGCTCACCTTTACTCATTCTACTACCAGCCCACACACAATATGAATTCATAGTCAGTTTGTCTCTTTAACAACTCTTAAAAGACTCTTTAGTGATAAAAAGAAAGCATTCATAAAGCATACCCACCTCTAGCTTGTGCGAGAAAAAGGTAAGGCGCATTACAAATAATCGGACAGTAATTTCAATGATGAAAAACCCAAGAATCCCAATACTGCAGTAGTGAAGAACAACAGGGACTATGAAGTGGTGCTCTCCTTCCACTGCAACAATCTGCAGGTCTAACAGCAGCTCCGCCAGCACCAAGACAATGTCAATTACCACCAGCACCACCACCCCAACCTGTGACAACAATATTAATGATTTATGTGCAAACCCCACAAACGGGGAGCTCATGGAAAAGAATTCAATTTTAAAGAACTTTTATAACTGACATATATATATAATACATCATATAATACTAATATGGTAACAACTGCACTGAAACAAGATACACTCACAATACTCAGCCACCACACACTTCAGATAACTAATCTTACAATCCAAAACACATCTGCAACAGTTAAACTTAAGAGCTCTTTGGTATCGGTATACCATTACTAAACAAAAATGGCTGCTTGGCAATACAAATAGTGTTTACAGGCCATAGTGATATATGTACTCTGAATGCATATTGTGAAATGCTATTTTTGTTAAGTTGGTGGCTGAACTTGTTCACAAGCTAAGGTTCTGTTGGAAAGAGGCAACTGAGCTTGCAAAATGTACAGTGTTTGAAAAACATATGGCTCTGTTGATAATACCTATGTTCATAGCTACTATAGTGGCATCATTAATTGATTTGTCTTTTGGGCCTGGGATGATTAGGCTTTTGGTGTTGGTACAATATGTTCTTACAATATCATCATGGTTGGGAGAGTTTAATTTGACCAAAGGGGCAATATAGTTTTGGGGTGAAATGACCAGCCCCCTGCTGAACATATATAAAAACCAACAAACTGTAACTTACAAATTGTTATTGTCACAGCAATTTCTGTAAATAATAAATGATTATGACTGAATGAAGCTGACCTGAAATTTTCTGGAGTGTATAACAGTACCTAGCCACTGGCGTGCTGTTAAAGGCCCATGTCTGAGAGTTTCTTCATAGTCACTGTTGTTATAAGTGTTACTGGTCTCATCCTTCTCGATGGCCTTCTCAAGATCATCATGTATTTTGTGAAAGTTGTCCATGATCCTTCAGCTTGATTTCTTTAATATAAAAAAAAAGTTGTTTTTATCATAACTTTAGTATTAAGCCCTGTCTTCATCATTTCAATGATTTCACAATATACTCTTTCAGAAGCAGCTAAATAGCAATACTAAGATGTTAGGAAAAAAACTGATGTAAAACATGAAGTCAAATTAGATAATAGATGGACCAGCAATAGAAATAAGAATTTCTCAAAATATCTTCACCATGGTGGTCATTTCAACAATTATTTTTTTATTTTTTTCTATTAATATTTGCTCACCTTCACTGATAAGTGTCCAGATTAAGACTTTTATTTTACACACTCAATGAGAACAGATCTCTTAATTCCTGTTGATTTGTACTGAAGAAATCATTCAGTATCATTCAAGATCATGCAGTGGTATTAGCATGTAGAAACAGGAAATACACTACTGGATAGAGCTAAATGATGCTCTGTCTCACTAACATCTCTGTATGTACCATGCACAAAACAGGAATAGCATTAAACAGAATCAGGAAGATGGTAGCAAAGTAACATTGCCTGAAGATTAACATTTCCAGTGTAAGTCCTCAATCATATCCTGATAGTGGGAAGTGGCTCTTTCCTTCCTGCTGACGCAGAATATATGTACATTTATCCAGAAATGAACTTTTTGTTGTAACAGGCTTGATAGATGTATCATCCTTGCAAAACTGTATTTATACCACTGTATGTGAGTGTGTGTGATGAAAGAAAGACTGTTGATTCAACTACCACCTATAGTTAGATCAACCACTGCCAAATGTTGTTTGACTACACTATCATCTGTACAATGATTCAATCATGAAATAAAGCGATTTTAACATAGCCTCTTTTGCTCTGTGTGTATGTGAGAAAGAGATTCCATTTTTAGTTAAAATTTACATTTTATTGCTTCCACTATCATATAGACCAAAAAGCCCAGGACCACTTTTAGGCACGATATTGTACAAAACATTAGGTTCGACAGCATAAGGTAATGAGTTAATTAAGCCAATTTTATCTATGGCGTGAATTAAACTTCAAGGGTACCTTATAAGCCTAATGCTTTTTGGTAACTCTCTCATTGGACTTGAATGTGGAAAGTAGGGGGTACATAATATAAAATCATCTGCTCTAGTCAAAGGTGAAGCTCTTGCAGCATATTGCAAGGAAAATGTGAATTCGCTGGGTGGTGGATGTACCAGAAGGATTTATTTTGGATGAAATTGTGATGAAACCATTTGTTCTTGCTGTTTGAGCATTCTAAAATATTTCTGGAATTTTTTTTTCCTTGAGATTTGTGTAGGATGACGATAACATCGCAAAAATCACAGAAATTAAGTAGCGCTATCAAGTGTAATCCCATTGAATAGAAGGGAATGAGGCCGAGCAGAGAGAAATGAAATATAGATTAAGTTGTGTGCATTTAATAAACTGCCTATAAAAATGCAGGTGACGGGTATATTTTATTTTATTTTTCTGTTTTAATCAGTTAGAATTAGGCCCGGACCTTATAATGTCACATTTCTAGATTTGAATCTCCCCCAGATACGTTGCCCATGCCCCATATCTTCCCAAATAAAGTTTGTTTCCCAACTTATCTAATCGGTAATCGAATTGACTCCTATACATGTATAGCTGTGGTCGAATCAAAACGCAGCAGCAGTATTTGAATAGTGTGTGTGTGTCGAACATGGCAAGAGTCTTTCTCTTTAAAACTGTATGGCACAACAATATGAGAATGATCACCGTGGGTTATATTTACACGCCCACTTCAACTAAATATATCTCGCTAAGTTTGTTTTTTTTTTACTTTTTCGTCTGCTGGAACGCCCCTTTCCTCACATTACTGCATCTAGGAGCATTCACTCAGATTTACGAGGTACAAACTTACTTGAGAAGAAGTAACCAAAGAACAGCTGTAATCTTTACATTTTTCATGCGCAAGCTGATATTCCAATTATCTGTTCAGCAGTGGAATCCGCTCGAACACGATTATAGCGATGTTGCCATCTCCACTGTACTTTTTTTTGACAGTTACTAGGGTTACATGAATTTGCGAATCGGATTACAAACCGATCCACGAAATTAAGACGTAAAATATATAACAATAACATTAATCTCTATCAACTGCAAATAGTGTTTATCCACATGACTAAGCATCTCCCTTTTTTTTTCTTTGTGACATAAGTTATGTATTGAGTCAGGTATGCGATGACTGCATTAAAAAGTTATTAAAGATGCAGATTGTTGTGTCCCTCCCAACAAGATAAACAGTTGAGGAAAAGTCGGAGCTGAACTGATCAAGAGCTTTGCACGAAGCACTCAGCTTAAGAAATGACAATAAAATTTCATTGATCATGCAGTGTGCACGCATCCTGCTAAACCTTCGAGAAGTGGGTGCGTGTATCCTGAATAAGGCTAAGGTCACTTGTAGTCAGCTGGCAAGTGCGTGTCGACATCGTGTCGTGCACTCCACGCGGCAGTGATGGAACCGACACCCTCAAGGGGACAGTGCGGTAATAATAACTTAGAAAACTCATTTTAGTTAAAATATAAATTGTATTAATAGACTAGTAGCATTAATTATTTAGCCCATCATTCTGCTGGGCGGTCTGTCAGTGTACTACACACAACTATTGATATGTTGAACCTTGAAACCTTTAATTTTCAGTAGGTTTTGCATCACCTAAATGTCTTCGTAAATCGGTATTTTAACGATAACAGCGCTGTGCTAACAATGTCTGATGCACATTTTTCTTCACATTCATTATTATTCAGAAAAATTGCCACGTTTATATGATGCCTTTGATGTGAGTGTTAAATATTTTGGTTTTTGCAATGAGTGTAGAAAAGCGTACGACATTTTGGGAGAGATCAGACGCGTGAAGCCGATTCTTATGTTATTGTTATTAATTGTTCTGACACCAGTTTTACCACAGACGTATATGATGAAAGTATTAATGGTTTTACGTGCTGATATACACCACATCATCACAATAATTATTCATTTGAACATAACCAGGACACGTATAGCTTTGGCCTCGTTCTAGAAGTTAACGCGGAAAATTTATATGCAGTCCAGATATATGTTTGTGATTTAACTCACATTATTGTGTACTTTTTTGTCTTTTGATAGATAAACCATAAATTAAGTTCCTAATAATTTTTGGAGGATGAATGGGTCATCAAACATAAGAATTTTACATGACGACAATAAAATTATAGTAGAGGGTAAACAAATTTTAATTGTGTGTTTAACACTGAATTTAAACTGCTATGTATTTAAATTAGTTCCTAATTTAAATTAGCACAGAAGTAAATGACTTACAACATTGATTAAACAAGGATAAACTTCATTGCTTCCACGATGGGAAACTATGGCTTTAGTGGTCAGCATCTAATGATTTCAGATTAGATGCATTTCTTGCATGCAAGAGATCATCATGTAGACCACAGTTACAAATATTGTCTCAAGCAGTCATGATAAAATCGACTTCATTGATAGAGAAAGTTTACAGTACAGCTCACAGTTGAAGGCCAGCTGAGATCAAAGAGAACAATGAGATCATGTGAGGGTCATGACTGCATAGTGGAATAAGATTTTTTAAGTGATAAAACTTGTTGATTATTGGCTAATTGCACACAGTTATTTGCATTGCATCATAAAGATATTTTGTTGGTACTTATTTACCTCTTGCAATAACTCTATTGTCACTGTAATCCTGTGTTGCCCGTGGCTAAGCTCTGTGTGTGTTTTCAGTGAGAGAGATCGAATGCCAAGACCAAATCAACTCATGTGAATCAAAGCGCCCCAGAATACCAAATCAAATCTACCTATCCTCAAAACCTAAATTGATCACTGATGAATCAGGTAGCTATTCATAAATATTGCTAATAGAACCATGCATTGTTTGAGCATAAGCAAGGTTAAACTTTTCTGCTCCAAATTTGTAATTTTTAGACATGCATTCACTCCTTGAGGGATGTGGAGAAATTGATATTATACACACACAAAAAGCAGTTCGTGCATACAATATACATCTTAAATAAAAGTAAATATAAGATTTCTACAAGAAAAAGTAACACATAATAATAATAAGGATGGCAATGATGATATTGGCATGGCTTACACTACTTATCAGAACTAGCACAAATAATTTTTATAAATTGGATAAGTTTTCTCAGTACAGTATTTCGCTGCATTGGGATCTTTAAAATAAAATTTAGGAATTAATTTTTTTCTTCAGTCTTGAATTATTAATCACAGATTATAATATATTAAAATTTATCTCCAATATCACAAGCGTTACATTTAGTACAGTGACATGATCTTGGTATGCTGCAAAACTGGTCAGTCTGAACTGGTAGATTTAAATTTCTTAACACATTCCATGTAAAATAATAAAGTAATAGTTTCCACAAGAAAAGAAAGGACTGTACATTCTGTAATTCCTATATATATACACTTCTGCAGGGCTGCTGAGAACCAGAACGGGCGCCAGGGTAGACGATCTCTCCAGGCCTCTTGTAACTGTAAATTATTTTCCCATCATATAATTATGATGCTAACAATTTGATTGTAAATATCTACAAATTCATTCAGTAATGTAATATAGACTGCAAACGTTAGGACAAGTGCTCTAGGTGTTACATCACTACTTGAGCATAGAGTTGTTTACACGTGAGTGGTTAGTAAATCAGGAAAAAGGACATTAAATGATCAAACTTGTAGTATTCTGCTTCAGGGGGAAAAAAAAAACTTAGTGAGGAATGTTATATAAATGTTTCTTTAAAAGAAAAGGAAAAGAAGGACCTTTCTTTAAAATAAAAGGAAAAGAAGAAGGTAAACAAATCCACTGACCAAAGCCAGGCCCCTTTCACAGCCGCTGGCCCGGATACACTGGACCAGACCCACCTGCCCTCCCCCCTCTCATCAGGCCTGTACTTTTTCGCTTATCCTTTCAATATCTACAGTGATTACAGGAGGCTTCTTCAGGCAAGACCTCTTGACACATCGATATGTTTCAGACTAATCTGTACTATGGTGACTGTTTAATTAATATTTGGTGTTATTTGGACATCTTCAGACACATTTGGTATGAAATAATAAAATCCAATGATGAAAGGTTCTAAGTTCTCTGGGTGCATATAGATTGTCAAATGATCTTGCATCGTGGCCTCGTGCGTTTTGATGACTTTTTATATATATGAACAAGGACTTGTATCACTGGGCTTCTTGCAGATGATTTTCACAGAGATAAGTATAAGACGTTTGCACTTTAGTGAAAGAACAGAACTTCAGTGTGTAAAGTGACGGGTCACGTGACGTCGATTGTTGGTTCAGTAGTTATTTATACACGCTTTCGGCGTGCGCCTAGTCGATCCGCACCGCATTACAGCATTTGCAAATTTTCTCAATTATCTGTTTAACTTACAGTAATAAAACTAAAACAATAATAAAATTTAATCGTCACACCTACGTTCACAAACTGATTATTATGGTGAACTGACCGATGAGGTCAATGTCATCAAAACTGTCAATGTGGATGCAGAGGACAGCAGATCCCGAGCTAATCGCTGTTGTTTTAGGCTCCGTGATAAACTTTAGTTGGTCGGAAGATCATCTATAGTTTCAAAACAACTTCGATAATATCACGCCTGTAAAAAATGTCCTGCATTACTTGCTGTGAAAATAGTAAGACGTCATTTTCCTCTTGATTATTTGTAGTTCGAAGAGACGATCATCGCACACAACACGAGTAGAGTCTTCGCGACAAGTTGCACGCACTTCATAGTATGACATGTGAGCTTAAATATTAAAAAAAAATGTATCCATAATTATTTAAAAGTTGTTAACATTTTACACAAAAGATTCGTAGGTTGTTTTAAACAGTTTTTTTCCCCCGTATAAGATTCAGCCACAAGAAATGACTTACGCCATAAGTTGATATCAACTGAGACTTTTTTTTCCAAATCATTAAAGTCCTTCCTCCTTGTCACCTGCAAAACAGTCTAGCACGACACATTATAACAATACTGGCATCATTATAAGGGTCGCTGTGACATGATCTGATGGGAAGTCTTTCTACAGTAATGTGTTTTTACTCTTTTTTTTTTTTTTTTAAACAGACTCGGAAATGGGTAGTCGGAAGCTGAGAATCATGACCTACTTGGCACCTGGCCTACCACTTGATTTCTTTGATTTATTTCGAGATTACCTGGAAAAAGAAACAGGTATTAACTCTTATATTATTTATGAGTCACGTTGGAGTGGGCCACCACTAGATCGCAAGGACCCATTCACAGCAGACGAAGCAGATATAGGTAAGAGCACATTTCATATTCCCAGCTTTCATTACTTAGCTATGTTTTTTTTAAACCAGTATAATAAATTTTCCACAATAAATAAAATTGTGTATGTCATAATGAGACATTAAGTGCAAGGTGGGTATATATGCTATATCTACTGGCAGCAGCTAAAAGAGCATATATAGTGTCATGGCCTGGATCTTTTGTCTTTATTTTTCTCCCATCAGTTATTTCATTTACAAATGAAAAATTACTGAGTCATTTTTTTTATTATTGTAGAATAACATTTGTGTGTGGAATATTGTGTGGTTTGAGTGCATAAAATAACTTTTAGCAGGTTTTTGCTTTGCCTTTTCCACATCTCTTGATTTGCTTTTAGGGTGCATGTTTGGAACCTTGACTGCACACTATATACATATTTCTACCCTTTATTTGGAATTTCTTATGTGTCAGTTGATTTATTAAGTGCACCTTTGATTAGTGGCATCATGTTTTGGGTTAACTTTACCCGCTGGGTATATATTTGGGGCAATTTATCCAATAGGTAAGTAGAAGATAGCTAAAACACAAGTCTGGAAATTAGAAAAACTGTTATCTGTCCTCATGGTAATTTTTTCGTTGATATTTGTTAGGCTCTGGGGATTCAGCACAATTAGAAAGACAAAGCACAAAGACATGGTCACACATTTTGGACAGCGGCATGGTCTACCAAAATGGCATCCATCTAATGACATTTCAACCCTTTCAAAACACCATTCTGAAACCCTTGGAATCTTTTCCAATCGTTAGATAATAAATTAGAGATTGAAATACCTATTGATTGCATCTTTTGTATATTATCCATTTTGCTTATTTCATTTTTATTTTGGATGTGGAAGATGTGTTACTTGCTTAAATGCCTGTGTTTATTTTGAAATCATTCTTGACCCATTTGAAGCCCACTCCCAAAACTTTTTTTTTTTGGTTACAGTTTTTATGTGCAGTACAGCCTTCCTGCGTCTCTTGCACCAGAAAAATGAATATATGGAACTATGTCTGGCAGCCCCGCTTTACATCCATCCTTCAGCCCAAAACCGTCCAGTTTATTTCTCCGATATCATCATTCACAAAGAAAATCAGTAAGATACAGTAGGACTAAATCCATATTCATTTTATATTTTATATTCTGCAAAGTTTATGCCTTGTAGCTTGAAGAGAAGATTACATAATTGAGAGATCTGTGGAAACTCGCTTACTGACATGCCAGAGCTTCTTGCTCATGCATAATCCATCCTAGTATATGTAATCTGTTAGTGCTCTCTTTTAGGGATTTGCACAGTCCTTTGCAGTCCTATTTCTGGCATCACCAATTGTGGATGTCTGTAAACTCACTGCATCTCTTTTTATGCAGTAAACCAAGATCGAACAAAAGTACCATAAATTTCAGACTATAAATCGCAACTGTTTTCCCTAGCTTAAAACCCTGCTGCTCAAACAGCAGTTTGGTTTGTTTGCGTATTTTTCTCATTCCGATTAATTTTTCTCTTAGCTCCTGTTAAATTGCTGTTAGCGTTGTTACAGCTTTAAGTGTTCATGTTGTTATAGGGTTAACTGTTCACATTTTGAAATCAAAGCCGCATACAATTGAAGTATTCAGATCATTTGCTGAAGTACACACCCTTGTCATGCTGAAAACAAGACAAAATGCCTATGATGCAGCTTTCAAGTTGTATATATCCGTGGCTTATAAACCAGTCTGGCTTATTTGTGAAAACACTTTTTTGTTTTTTAATTTAGTGGGTGTGGCTAATATACAGGTGCACTCATTAGCTGAAATTTACAAAATGTTGTTTTACATTAGCATGTATTTGATTAGGCTACATAATCATATTATATTATAATCATATGACAAAAATAGCACAGGGAAACTGTAAATATGTGTGCTTTTTTTCCTTTTTTCTTTGTGGGGTGTAATTGAGCCAGCTGACTATATATAAAGTGTTATGTTTATAATTACAGTATCACTTATATGGATGCATGTCACTCTTATGTTTGTTTCAATGTTCAGGATAAAGTTCAAAGACTTCCTTGCACTAAAGGGTTGTCGCTGGGCCTATAATGATGACATTTCTTTAAGTGGAAACCTGATGGTCCTAGCAGAACTGAAAAAGCAAGGATATAATGCCAATTTCTTTGGCCATGTTGTAAAATCTGGTAATGTCATTTTTAATTTTGTTGTTGCTTAATAAAATGGGGTAGTTTAAATAATTACTATATTACCATTTTATTTACAGTTTCAAACGGTGTTGAATGTGCTGGGTTTTTATGAACTTAATTAGTTCTAGTTCTCCATTTGTAATCATTTACACTGGCACGTATAGTCACAAGCATTAAAAATCTGCATGCATTCTTATTGTCAAAGGTAGCCCGGTGGCACAATGGTTAGCCCCTATCATTAATGCTGTAAAGGTTGGCTGTCCTGGGTTCAGCTTATGTCTTGGGCATGCTATTCTTTCTCTGCATGTGGCATTTGTTTACAGAGCTGACTGCCTTGCTGTGATATAGCCTTAGTCACTGGCTCAGCATAAAACCTAACTCCTTGCAAAAGTTCTAAGCACACATTAGAAGACTTAAGTTTTCTCAAACAGTATCTTAAGAGAACTTTACTTTAGCTGTAGATGTTATAAGATTTGTTGATTTAAACAAGTGTTTTGTGTAATCTTTTCAATTTTCAATTTAAAATATGCTTACAATTGTGTTCAAACATATATATGTGTGTGAAATGGGAATATGTTGTCTTCTAAAGTTATTACTTGGTTTGCCACCAGTAGATGTTATCTTAATCTAGTTACACTTTCCAACCAGGATCACATCACAAATCTCTCCGGATGATTTTGGATCATACTGTTGATGCAGCGGCAATCGATTCAAACACTTGGGCTGTCTACCAACGCCAGTTTCCAGAGCGAGCCAGCAATCTTGTCAAGCTCACTTCCTTCGGTCCTATGCCTGTGTATCCTATGGTATTCAACAGTCGACTTCAAGGTATGTGGAATAGAGTGTATATTATTTGGATT
The DNA here is from genome assembly GCF_003073045.1 of Pomacea canaliculata. NCBI lineage: Eukaryota > Metazoa > Mollusca > Gastropoda > Architaenioglossa > Ampullariidae > Pomacea > Pomacea canaliculata. Next base: position 27,949,003 of record NC_037593.1, read on the forward strand.
ATTTACTTCGTATGGAGAACTGTCACTAATGGTACATTTTTCTGGCTGATTTGAAACTAAGGGACATCATTAAGTTAAAATCCATTAAACTGTTTGGAAAATCTACAGATATTCATTTATAATCATTAATGGTAAAATTATAATCATTCAGAACAATAATAAAATAAGACTTTAATTATCCCAGAGTTGCAACACACTTGTAGAAATAGTGCAGAACTTAAAAAGACTATAGGTCGTTTTGTCCTTTGCAGTTTCTCCACATTGCTGACCCTATGATCAGCACAAACTATTTTATCAGTATTTTTATACTGTGTACATTGTGAACTATGATATACTCAGTTGAAAATAATTGCTGACAATACGTGTGTCCATATGTGTGAATAATTCCAGCTAAACTCAAGGAGAAAATAACTCATCTGCTTCTGTCGGTTGATAAAAGTCCTGATTGGGGACCTCAGCTTCAGAGCTTTGGGATTTCTGGCTACACCAGGATTGACTCATCTCTATACGATCTTGAAACTTTGATCCAGGACCTGGTGAAAGGATTAACTATAAACCCTGCATACTATTAGTAGGGTTACTGCTGAAAAGTCAGGTGAAGAGAACATCATATGCTTGTGTTGGAAGATTGTGGCAGACATAAGACAGTTTTTCATAAAATTCGAATTTTATTATATATCCATCTTTTCAGATAATTTTTTTCTGATTAAGACTTTAAAAGCCTTTGCAGCATATGAAAAGTACTTTTGTAAACCTGAGTGAATATTTTTCTGGTGCCTTCTCCTCGTGTACTCAATATTGAGAACAAGTAATAAAAGAACTGAAGAGGAACTTAATAAGTTTACTGATAATATGTGATATAAGTGGGAACGAGTTTTCTGCACATTAGAAAGCATTTATAAAAAGAGTGCAGCTCCCTATTTTTTGTAAATTTCTGTATAAGATTTTAAAAAGGAGTGCTTGCATATACAATTGTTGTTTCTTGATTAAGTACAGTGTCCGTGGATTAAAGAAAGTATGCATATCCAGAATTCATCGTTAAAAAGGTGATAATTCTAAATAGTTCTTGTTAATGAAATAAAGCCTTAAATTTAAGTGCAGTCCTTTTAGTTTTGCCAACTAATTTGGGATTACTTTTGCTTTTTCTATTTTAAAACTTTAAAACATACTATTCTTTGCATTATTTCTAGCCAAGTTTATATAAAGTACATTTCTTCTCAAGTTTAAAACCAGAAATTTCATTGTTACAGTGTTGTCTATGTATTTATGTTATTTGCAAAACACATTCCTCCAGGACTTGTTTAAAAAAAAAACAAACATATAAAATTGTTACACAAGGTTATTTTTCAATTATGGTGCTCAATTTGTAAGCCATTAACTTAAAAAAGTAAGATACCCTTGATACCAATATTGTGGTTTATATGTTGCACAAAACATCTTTCATTCCAAACATTTTTGTTTTAAAATTAAGTTTTGACTGGCCAGATTTGGTTATTTCATTTGTTATAATTTTAAGTTAATGATTAATTAGAACCTTAATATCTGTGCACAAAATAGGTCTTCAGTAATGCAGCTGTTGTGTTTAAAACGGTGACCAAGGCCAGCTGATGGGACTTGCATTTAGAAAGGCTTAGATGGATCTTGAAGGGTCCAGAATTCAGTGGGCATTTTCTTTCAGCTATTACTATGCTTGTTTTTCTTTATAGTATTATAAGCAGTCATGTCAAGAATGCTTAGATTGGTGCAGAACATTGGGCCATCATCTAGGACTGTGTGTGTGTGTGCAAGGCTATGATTTTAATATAATTTTGAATCATACTATTTGAAAGATTATTTGATACATGAATACCGGTGTTATCTATGTATAAAGCTTTGTTAACTCTGGAAAGATGAATGCATGGTTACCAAAAATACATACCTATTTTGAGCATTAATTTTCTTAAAAAATATATGAAAAACAGAATATGTATGCATGCATGCACATTCACGCACACAGAGAGACAAAGGTTTATGACCACACTACCTCCCATTTCATAGCATTTTAAAATAAAAACTGAACTGTAGTATGCATGACTGCTCTTAGGGAATTACTGAAGATGGAAAGTGAAGGATCAGAGACATATCCCTTTTATCCTGTCACGTGAAGACTTACAGTATTCATTGCTTTAACAAAAATCCTCTAATTTTTTTTATTTCCTCCTTTTAGAAATTATTGGTAACTTTTAAAAAATGTCATATACCTTAGAAGTAAAGAATATACATTTTGAAAAATACTACTTTCTTTGTGATGTATTTGAAAGTGAGAATGCGTAATAAAATTTTCTAATTTGTCCTGCTTTTTCTGCCTTTCCTTCCTTTCTGTCTATCTTTTCTAACCTTTTTACCCTTTCCTTTTTATCAGTGTAACTTTTTTTTTCACTCTATATACTTTTGAGAATTGTATTTCTTGAACTTCCTCTGGCTTTTGTGTACAACTTAGTCTGCCAAGCATAAATTTTCAAAGCTGGAAATGAGCAAAAACAGAATCCTGACATTACTTATGAACACCTTTATGTATTCAGGATTGGATGTGTTTATTAATGCCCAACATTTGCCGGTGGAAAGATTTTAGGAGACACTTGTAAAATGCATGCAGTCAGCATCTTCCCATTCACTAGATTTTCAGGAAAAGCTCACTCAACCTAAGATCTAAATGTGAGCATGAAATAATGTCCTTTATTAGGCTTCACAACATTTGATGCACAGCAGCTGCATATTTACACTCCCAAATTCTGAAAAACTAGAAAAATTATTCACAGGTAAAGAAATGACCCAGTATGTTTCCAAATATTTTAAAAAAAATTTATCATGGCTATTCAAGTCTTGAGAGTGGTGTCCCTTCAGGTTTGAAGGTGCCAGCACGAATGTAAGTCCATGGTGCCAGCTTTCCTCCTCATTTTTGGTTTTTTGCTTGGATTTGCTGTGCTTGTAATGCCTTTTGTACCAACCTACACTTTATGATGTTATCAGCTTTGCGCTGGACTGTTTACTTGCCTGTGGCCATTTTTTTCCCTCTCCTGATGTCCTCTGTGACTGCTGGTAAGTCTTATGCCATCACAGTTTTGTCATTTGTACAAGTCCTCTCTGTGATAGATTTTATGTAAATGCCAAACAGTCACGTGACTGTACTGAAACTTCTGCTTTGTGATCATGTACATTCTCCTGCATGGGATCTATATTTCTGATTATTGATAATGACAATGACTTTTCAATCTGTCTCCCTTTTGGCCATGAATGTCATCCAGCAGAAGAACATCTGACATTCCCATTATCTTCACAGAGAGAGTCACAGGAATTTTATCTGTGATATTTTCTCATGTTTGTAATGCATGGAGAGCCTGGCTTTGACTAGGATGCCATGTTCTAAAAGCTTACATCACAACACTTCTTCAGCACCAGTCCAGTTCCTGTCCTTCGAGTTTTGCCCGAAGAAAAGATGTACAATTTTCACAATGGCAAATCTTGTCCAAATAGTTATATTACTGTCTGTAGCCGTAAAAGGAGGAAGTTAAAACGGCTGACTGAGAAGAACCAATCTTCAACTCTTAAGCATATAGCATTTCATCTTCAAGAATTTTCTTTGTGGCCTTGGGTCGGGACCTTCGGAATCTGTCAGGATCCACTAAACTCTGCGAGGCAACAGAGCTAGGTCGCACATCAATGCCTTGCTGAGCCTTCACAATAGCAGATTTGGCATGAGTTGATGTAGAGTGCATGTCACCACCTATCATGGCTGTTAGGCCCAGAAACATCTGTTTTATCTCTTCAATAGATTCAATTATCTGAAAGGAAAAAGCAGCATTTGTGATTTTTATAAATTGGAAGCACAAACTATTTTAATATGCAACTCTACTTAAATATCTTCCAGACAGTAAAATCAGTAGGAGTATAGGACACTAGACTGGTGTCAAGTACTGTGTTTCCTTATAGTAATGACCACAGATATTGCATTTCCTTGCTAGGAAGTGAGCGCAATGTGTTAAATGTAAATGTAACCAGTGGAAAATGCAGTAGCTCCCTAGTACAATAGACAGCTCCTAACAAATATTTTTGTAGTAGCTATGTCAGCTATTGGTCTGCAGGAAATGTTTAGGCTCTATTGAAAATGGCATTTCAGCATATAAGGACTGAACTGACAAATGTTCCATGCAGTCGCCACTCAGTCCTTGACAGTTGACAGATGTTGAAGTCGAAGTATGGTTATCATCTCTGTTTAACTGCTGACAGTCATGTTTATTTCAATTGAATTTAGCTTTCTATTGCCATTCTCTTCCTCGATACCATCATGGCTCATGTCTTTTATAGGTCAATAAGATCCACATTTCTCTGTTGCCTCTCTGTTCTCCACAAGCGTCAAACAGAAGGCTGACTCTGGACCCCTCGTACCCAAGCCATAGGCACAGGGCATATGTGGCCCTTGCCATTTGAAGCCTAGTTACCATATTAATCAAAAGCGTGGGGCCCCTGACAACTATCAAAAGTACGGGTCCCAAGGCAGATGCCTTGTCTGCCTACCTCTAAACACGGCCCTGCTTGTACTCTGCCTGCCCATATTTTGAGTTCCTGTCCTTAGGTAATACTATAGGGCACTAGAAGAACAATGTTTTGAACCCGGGTTTCTTCCCTCAAACAATACCGTCCACAAACTGAGGAATGTCATAGCACTAGCTGATCCAGGTTGTGTGTGAGTAAATTATATGTGTGTATACCTACATGTACGTTAGAGATGTAACGAAGAAGAATTCATTTATTTGCCAAGAAATTTGACTTGATACTTGATGGTTGCCGATTATTCAACCAATACCTATCACACACCCATACAGACACTGTATATATGATTTGTCACAGAAATTGCTTGTGTAAACTTGGGAAAGAAATGATACACATCTGTGTGTTTTTGAAACATGATTTTGTTGTGATAACCTACCACCCAAAAATTACTTTTAAAAAAAAAAATTTCTCCGGAGTAAAATTTTGCACTGAATCTCAACTAAAAAAATCCTCTGATAGACTGTCCAAGTCCTCTTTGTGATGGACTTTATATACATGCCAGTCATGTGCTTCAACATTTTACTGCAATTTCTGCTTTGTGATTATGTGAACATTCTCTTGGTGATCTACATTTCTGATTATTGATAATGAGTTTTCAATCTGTAAATCTGTCTCCCTTTTGGTCTATGAATGTCATCCATCAGAGGAACATCTGTAATATGTACAGTGTAGCTCAGCTAAAATGTGTGTAAATGCTGCAGCAATGTTATTGGCATTGTTCCTGAAAGTCTTCATGTTAGTACATGGCAGTTAAAGCATGGCACTGAGGCAGATATGATGTGCAACATCACTGCATTCACAAGAGCTTATAGTTCTGGTCTCGCAACCTCACCTCATATTCTATGATGAGGAATATGTCACCACTGACTGCATCGTGTTCTATGATGGTCTTTAACTTTCCTTCCATGTAGTCTGGCATTGCCTTGGGAAGCATTGCTGTCTGCAGACGACTGATTGACATGGCCTTCTGATAGAGAGCTGCAGTCATCTGGTTAATAACTTCTATGCTGACTGGAATCTGTTAGCACAACAATATAAAGAAACAGAAAGGACTTGCACGTAAATTTTTTTTAATCATACAAGTAAAGCATAAACAATTGTTGTTGCAAAACAAAAGTGAAAAAAAAATTGAATACTTGCTGAACCTGTCTACCTTTTTTTGTTTGCTGTGCAAATTATCATTTCAGATAACAAAATTACATCTCCCCACACATCCAAATATCTGTGCATTAAGTGATACTGTAAAAAAGATAGGAAAAGCTCATGAAGATGAAACCTTAACTGTCATTTACTACATTACAAATAAAGATACACATTTAGGGGCAAGATTGGTAACAGCAAAATCCAGGAGAGATTATGACTCACAGGGGTTTCTTCCTGTGCAGGAGGAGGCTGATACTTATCACCATCACCTTCCTCAGGTGCTACTCTGAGTTCATTCTGGCTTGAATACTCCATGTACTCCAGTGTTAAAAACACTAGATCTTGCAGAGACTCACAGAGTGATGCAACATATGCAGCTTGTCCAGCAACGCTGTGAAACATCCGCCAGGCCTCAGCTGCTGCTCCGCTATCTCTCTACCAGAAAGCAGAATCACACAAAATACATTGAAATCATGTTTACAAGAATTTTGCAGTAACCCCAAATATTCTTGTGGTTAAGAAAGGGGGATGGGTAAAAAAAAAAAAAAGAGAAAAACACATTTTAATGCAAGCAAATAAAATGGTGGGGTGTTAATTAAGACAGATAACAAGGAATAATGTGACAGCCAAAGAAAAAAAAAAACATTGGTTTCTTAATATCTTTTTAAATATTTGCTTTCTTAAAACAAAAATAATAACCAGGTATGACAATCATGAAATAACTGCCTTATTCTCCTTTAAAAAAAAATGAAACTTTTTAGTTCACAGTAGCAACTTTCATGTGGATACAATATTCAAGACAAAATGTTTAGCAGTGTTAATCTCACTCATGGATTTTTCATGATGATATGGAAATTTTTTTATATACATTTCAGTTTTCTTCGCACAAGCATAAAATCCATCGCTCCAAAATGTGTCATGGAATGTACATTTTGATAATGGTATGAAGCTTTTTTACCACATAAGTTTGTCTTGAGGACAAGGAGGACCTTGGATTGGATTAATCAGATGTCAGCAAGACATACAAAACCAAAAGTACTGCTCAGAAAAAATAAAAAGCAGCAAAATATTCCTACCTTAGTAATAAGAGACTTGAGCAGGAGATATCTATAAGCCATAATCCAGTCAGCTTCTTCCTGTGTTCTCAAGATCTCACGGTCAAGATACTGACCTACAATGCGTGCATTAGTCAAGCTGTTGGGATTACCTCCTCTAGGAGGGCCATCATTTTGATAGTGAAATGCTGCCTGGAATCAGAGAATTGAGAAATAAATATTAACAATAGATGGTTTTATGAGTTTTGAGATTTAACATAAACAAAGTCAGAGGGAATATAAATAGCAGCACAAAGTTCTACAGATTCCGTGCCACACTTTAAATTTCTGCAACCATTTTACTAAAAATAGTTTCCTCAAATGATCTCACTCTTTCCTTGGTGAAGAAAACTGTCTCATAGAAGATGGCAGGGTTCTCAGGAAAATACTTGGTATTTCTGAAACAATTGTCACAAGGTTAATGGATGTGGTGACTTTTCTTGAGGGAAGCCATGTTATGGAGATGTAAGAAATAAAATGTTACACATGGTTTATGCAAAAGGTTTAGGTTACTTTTCATTTCATGTTGTGAAAAAGGACAATCCACCTTTCCATGGTATCAGTTAGCA